>NW_007247415.1:0-11492 GCF_000164805.1 Carlito syrichta
TATTATGGCTGGCAGAATCCTACTGGTTTTTCAAGTTTTTGTTGAAATTGCCTTGCCTCTCTGGCGTCTTTCCCAAAGACTAGCAGAATTTAATATCCCTTCTTCTCTGCTCTGATAGCACACCGCGCAAGACTTATAAAAGCACACATCATGTTGTTTAATTATTTCTCCTTTTCTTCTATCTTGTGACTTTCCCGAGTGTAGAAAGTGTTGTCTCATTTCCCAACACTCCCATTTGATTATTATTATTGTTATTGCTGTTACTGTTATTATTTTAATCATTAGAGATGAGTACAATACCCGGTATCATAGAATAGCTCAATAGTCAGTTTTTAAATGGATGGATTATTTTGAAATTATTTTTCAAGCATTAAATACTTTATTATTATTTTTCAAGCATTAAATACTTTCAAGCATTAAATACTTTATTAAATACTTTATAAAGCATTAAATACTTTATATAAAAGTCAAAACTTCTGACTTTTAATTTTTCACAATTGACTTTAAATTTTTGAATTCTGACCCCAGAGTTGGGAATGTACAGAAATGCTGGGACAGACCCTATGTATACTTCTGGAAGGGTCAGTGGGTCACACACACTCTCCTTTACTCAATGCTGGTCCAGGAGAACTTCAGTTAAACCTTATTTCTAGAGTCACACAATGTAAATGACACAGCAGAGATTCTGGATTCATGTGTGGTTTATAGGAAGCAGGCGCCATTTCCCTCTTCATGAGTACAGGCAAACATTGTTGAGTCAGCTCTTGAAAGCTCCCTGACTGTGTGCCCTGCTCTTTCATCATATTCAGGGAGGTGTGTGGGCCTGCCCAGTGTCTTGGAACGATTTGGGCCCATCCAGAACCAAAATAATGAGCTGAGTCTAATTCTGTCTCCAGACAACCTTACCCATCATGAAGGAAAAGGAAGCTAATCCAGCAATGTGCCTGAAATTTACTTGACTGCCCAATTCAGGTCTCCATTGTGTTCTCCTCCCTTTCTGAAACACTTTGAAGAATTGTGGAGGAAGGGCCTTCCTCTGCATTCTCTTTGTTCCTAAATTCATCCCACTCAGGTGATTCACTTTCTTTGCTCATGACCCCTCCTGTCCGGCACATCCTACGATGGCCTCACCAGTCAACCCCCTGCCAGAGGCCAGGCCTGAGTCCCACCTCACTGGAAAGCTCTGTGTGATCACGGCAGAGGGGGAGGAACCCCCAGACCTCACAGTGTCTGCAGCTGCCACACATTGCGCGTGGGGGTATCAAGAGGCATTGCTTCTTGTGGTGCAAATTGACTATTTGTATGAGCTTTTTTCAGACCACAGTCAAATGATATGATTCTGGAGAAAGAGAATGTGCCCGGTGTGTTCCAGTTATGTCCAGAGAATGACTTTATGGCAGAAAACTATAATCACATTCCATGGAGTACCAGTTTCATATTTATTATATATGGATGGATTTTTATTAATGTATATTTGTACATATAGGATATGTTTGTGATATATTCTTTATATTATAAAGTTAATATGCTATTCACTTTCGCACATACTTAGTTGAAAATGCCAAGGGGATTATATTAAGAACAAGAAAGAGAAAATTGTTAGTTTCTAAGAAACATACACTGAAACATCAAGATGACAGGAAAGATAAAGAATACAGTTTTCACATCTGATCTACTAACCCCTAAGATGGGAATGTACAGATATGCTGGGACAGAACCTATGGAAGTTTCTGGAAGATTTGCTGGGTCACACACACTCTCCCTCTCTCGATGCTCGTCCAAGAAAACTTCAAAGTTTATTTCAAACTTGATTTCTAGAGTCACAGGTATAGGCAGGGGAGCATCAGCAGGTGCCTCTTCCACCACCTAACTACCATAATTATCAGAAAAGGAAAACACACTAAAGAAAGAAGAAGGGTGACTGGGTTCTCTGGTGTACCTGATGGTGGTGATGTTTTTAGAATTCGTATAGTATGTAGAAAATGCTCCACAAACCCTGTGAAGGACCTTCGAAATCGGAGGTCCATCCAGGATTTCAATATACTCTTTGTTACAGTCATTGAACCTGTGTCACAGAAAAAACAGGTGTCAGTTTTGGAATTAACTTTGCTCTAGCGAAAAATCACTCATCAAAAATGGCACAAATCATCTGTGATTCATGCTTCCAAAGTCAAGCACTTCCAACATAGTGGTGTATTTCACAGGTCACATCCTGTGTCAGAGTGAGAGGTCTCAGACACAGAGCATGGATGCCACTGTCATATTTCTGCCTCCCTTTCCCCCGCAGATGGGGCAGGAGATTGGAAGGCAAGAAACTCTAGTCCAAGTTTAACCTTCCTAACTGTGGGCAGAGGGGAGGAAGCCTTCCCTGTCTACCTTGTGAGCGACTAGCTACACATTCTCTGCACTTTTCTCACCTCCCTATACTTTTCCAGACCTGTTCTTCACCATTCATTCTCTTGTGGACCCCAGCACATCTCACATGCACAGATATAATCTGACAAGAGGACATCCCACCAGGACACATACTCAAAGCTGACTTTATATTGGTTTTGCCCTTGGCCAAGCCTAAGTCAGGCCTTCCTTGATGCTGAGAACAGTGAGATGCAAAATCAGTCTTAGAAAAAGACAACTGAACATTTGGGGGAATGTTCGGAGCTGTCCATTCATTTTGACCCTGGTCAAATGGTGAAACAGCAATGCCTACCTCTATCATCTTAGGTTCTTCCCAACCCCCTGCTTTCCTTGTTTCACCATCCTTGTATTCAGGACTACAGATCCTTTTTCAGAACTCTCAAGAACAACTTGGGTAGTTCATCTAAGCCCTATTTTTGAGGTAACTGTCTGTATTTTGTGCTTCATCTTACAGGGCACCCGAATAACCTAGTGGGAGTTTCAACCCCATATCATAGCTTGAGAGGGTAGGGTCACTCAATCAATTGTTCCATCATCTGTTTCATCCACTCGTTTGGACTTGTTCTGAAATTGATGGAAATGTGACTCCGATGCCCAAGTCAGTGAAGACTGCCCCGGCATAGCAATGCAGTAGTAACTCATACTGCATTGGAAATGCTTTCTGTGGCTTTATTACTTGCTTCATTCATTCAAAACATGATTTGACATTCAAAGATATACTCTTACTTAGTAAAGAAACACAAAGGTATAGGCACAAGTAATATTACCCTTTAAACTCTGCTTAGAGCTTTTCACTGGGTATCCTATGGGGCACATGTGAGAGAAAGATGTGATCACCTCCAGAGAGAATTGGGAAAGGGGATTGGGTGTTATGGAAGAGTTTGCCCTGGAGCTAACCAATGAAGTAAAACATGAGGGCTGCACAGAGGACAGACAAGTTGGTGGGGGTTGAAGGATACAATCCAGGCAGAAGGGTGGTGTGAGCAAAGGCAAGGAGCTGCTGGATTCTCGTCTGTCCAGAAAACTCAATATGTTGTGGCTCCGCCCAGAGAGCAGGTCCAATGGGAGGATGTGATCAGAAGGAAGCAGAGGTCCCAGAATAGCGTCACAAAAAGATTTGCAAAGACATGACAAGGAGGATAAACTCTATCCGGAGAACATGGAGCCACAGAAGTGTCTTCAGCAGGAAGTTAAAATGAAATTGGATTGTGTGCTGGATGTTTGTGGTGGATAGGTGGAAGATTTTCTGAAAGAGGCTAAGGCGAACACCTTCCTAGAAACTATTAAAATATCAGCACAGAAAAATCACAATCTCAGCACTCACAAAAAAGTAACAAATGCTAATAATACATTTTCATCCGGAAGCTGCTCAATTATCCAGATACATTCAGTTTCCGGCCCGGTATTGTGAACGATTCTGCCAGTACCATTTGTGTAGTGTCCCCCACACTCATTGTGCTCTGTAAGAAGAGAAAAGGAATGCAAGCCTTACAGGACAGCTCCAGACCCAGGACAAAATGTGACTTTCCCGGGACCCCAATTTTTAATAATTTTTCCACTCTTCTGTCCCCTGGAACAAGATTCGACCTTGATTAAACAGTCTGATGGCCCACAAACAAGGTTGGATTTTTTTTGATATAGTCTTTTCAAACTTACTTGTGAAGGCAAACATGCCCGTTTTTAATGTCTTTAATTTGTGTTTATCCAATGGGAAGTAGAAGAGATCAGTTCCTCCTCTAACACATTCTTTGTCATCAATTGCATTGCTTGATTGGTGAGGAGAAAGTCAATATAAACACCTACTTTCTGCTTCTGTGAATATCTCTTTTTAGCAGGCCTGAGAAGTAGTAAATAGATGGATCTCATACCCCAAAAGAGACCTAGCCCGTAAACCAATGAAATTCCAGGTGATTGTAAGACCTGAGGGAGGAGATTCAGGGCCTGCTAGGGTGCCTTGGTGAGGTGAAAACGGCAGCGCCCACAAGGGACCAAATGTGTTCATGTTTGTGACATCTGCTACCATAGCCAGCACTGCATACTTAGTAGGTAAACCTGTTATAAATCCATTAATGAATCAATAAATCTATCAGCATTCTAAACATAAGGAAGCCTCTCTTTCCTCTACCCTGCATCCTCCATGCTGCAGTTATTCCCTCTTCCTTCAAAGCTACATCTCATCTCTACAATAAATCAAAAATATTAGCCAGGCATGGTAGCGTGTGCCTGTAGTTCCAGCTACTTGGAAGGCTGAGGTGGAAGGATCACCGGAGCCCAGCAAGTCGAGGCTGCGGTGACCAGGAGCGGCAACTGCACTCCAGTCTGGGCGACAGAGTGAGACTCCAACTCAAAAAAAAAAAAGCTGCATCTCTGCCTGAAGATGAGCAGTCCCCTTACCTACTCAGACTCCAGACATTTGTAGGAGACTCTGTCTTCCTGGGACACAGGCTCTCTGAAGAGGCAGTTCCTTTTCTAGCCCATAGAGACTGTGCTGGCAAGAAGGTAGAGGATGTTCCCTAGGGCTTGAGGTGTTGTAGTGTGAGTGGGGAAGAATGCACATTGAGGGGAGGTATGAGAGGGTGTGGAAGACCAATTAGGGATTCTGAAGCCTAAAGCAGATGGTGACATACAGAAGTACTAAGTTGTTTTGCCCAATAATTGTTCCTGGTACATGCCTTTTCCAGGGAGCCCTTTGGAGTCCAACTCAAAAGCACATTGTGTCTGTGTGAGGGGAAGGGATAGGGGGTCACGGTCTTGTCTACATTTACCTTGGAAACCTGATGCTGAAACAGTTATGGCTGAAAGACAAAAAATGAGAGAAATAAAATGAAAGAAGGAAAGTTACAGATGGGTCAAAATCCTCACAATAGCTGAGAGATGAGACTGACCTTGTGTTGTGGACACAGAGGAATCGAGGCCCATAGTAACCAAGAGATTTGTTCCAAAGGCTTAAGGCACAAATGGCAACACCAAGATTAGTTTCTAATCTCCTGACTGCCTGGCCTCTTCTAAAGCCCTCTCTATTTCACTAGATGGAAAGACACAGGTTAGGATAGGCCCCCTTAGCTGTTCAAGGTGTGAGTCAGTAATACTGGTGCAATTTTCAGGTAGGTGCACCTGTGTGTGGTGTGAAACTTGAGCATACGCATTAGGTGATTCTTAATATACTTAATTAAATCAGAGTCAAGAATCTAGGAGGAGAAAGCATTTAGGACATACAAAGTTTCTGTTGAAATACATTATCTGCACATCTGGCTACTGAAGCTGCCTGTTGTAACATGACATCAGTTTTCCCTGTAGCTGCTGAGATAACTTGATGCAACTCTAAGACTAACTTTGCCCCCTCCTGTCCCCATCAATTGGAGTTTGTTAGAATCCCAAAGCTTTACAACACCAGTGAATTTACTCTCAGAACTGCGGTAACATTTTTCTTTTTAAATAAAACCTTCAACCTTCTCTGATTTCTTCAGACATCCTGAAGTCCACCTGGTCTACATGTGTGTATGCCTCAAATTGGAAAACTTCTTAAATAGAAATATTAATTTAAGAGATTAATCTTTATATTTTAATGTTGAATTTGACAATGGAAATTTCCAGATTGACAACACAAGTACCCATGTCTTCGGTTACCGTACATGTATCATAGCAGGACTCACATTGTCTCAGACCCAGGACAGTAGCATGGTACAAAGAACACAGCCCAAACCCCTGTGGGAAACAGGCAGGCAGTTTCTCAAAGAGTTACAAAGAGAATTATTTTATGACCCAGCACTCCTTGAAAATGAAGAAAATATCCACACTAACACTTGTGCATGAGCAATCATATCAGTATCAGTATTACTAATAATGCCCCAAAATGGAACCAACCCCAATTTTCATTAACAAGTGGATCAGTGGATTCTGGTATAACCATTCATGGAAGGAAGGTTTTCAGCAAAAAAAAAAAAAAAAAAATGGTAGCCATCATGCATACAAAGAGCTATAACCATTTTATACAGTAACTGGACAAAATAGGTTTTTAATTTGTTGATTTCTAACCAATCTTGATTTTTACCAAGGCTATTAATATGCCTTCTTTATCAAATATACTAGAAAAAACCCTAACTTTCAGCCGTGCTCGGTGTCTCAGCCTATAATCCCGCACCTTGGGGGGCTAAGGTGAGTAGATTGCCTGAGCCCGCGGATTCAAGACCCACTTGGGCAACTTGGCGAGACAATAAAGCAAAAAAAATAAAATAAAATAACCGGGTGTGGTAGCGAGCACCTGTAGTTCCAGCTACTTGGAAGGCTGAGGCGGAAGGATTGTCGGAGCCCAGCGGGTCAAGGCTGCGGTGGCCGGCAGCGGCCATTGCACTTTAGTCTGGGGGACAGAGGAGACTCCAACTCAAAATAATGAAAAACAAAACAAAACAACAACAACAAAAACCCCTAACTTTAAAATGTGTGCCTTTCTTCAGTTTCCAGGGGAGATGGAATATTTTTAATGCCTGAAGTTCAACTGCAGCCTTTTTGGGGTATGAAATGCCTGTTCATATCCTCAGGCTAATTTTCTACTGCATTATTCTCTTTCTTCTCATGGATCAAAAGCTGACTTTGTTTTTTCCAACCCATAACACAATGTACACAAGGCCCTAATGGGTTCACAGTGCAAAGGAACTTTCCAACTCAAGAAGAACAGGGTGAAACTTTTAGGCTAGGAGCCATCCAGTCACTGAGACCTCCTAGCTGAGGGATGGAGGTGGCAGCAAAGGTGGTCATTTTTCTCCTTGCTCAGAATTTAATCCTAATTCTTCTTGGGTTTCCATCTCTGAGTATTACTAATACAATCTGTAACACTTCCTCAATATTCTTCCTTCTTCTCTTACCTCAGATACCCTGTGCAATTACCCCTCATTCACCTGATTTCTACTCCTGAGCTGGGGGGTAGATAACACTCTCCACAATTGAATGCAAATGCCCAGATGGAGTAAATGCTGGAGCCCATAAAGACAACGCAGTCCTTCCGCCTATACTATTGTCCAACCAAATTGTGGCTTTCTTATTCTGTGCAGTAAGGCCAAACATCACACTGAGATTTGTAGTGGGAGAAAGGAGGGCATGTATTTACAGGGTGCCAAGCTAGGAAAAGCAGACAGATCTTGCTTAAGTCCCAACCTCCCTGAGTACTTGCAGGGGGTCTTAAAACGTGGGGGTAAATTTCAGAAATATAGAAATACAGGTAAAATTGTATATCAATACATGGAGGTTCCACATTATTTAGCCTAAAAGGGTGGGATATCTTGAAGTAGGGACTTATAAATCATAGGTAGATTCAAAGCTTTTGTAATTTGCAATTGGTTAAGGAAGATAATGACAATCTTTCTTTTAAAATTTGATGTCAGAGGATTAGATTGTGAGCTCTGACTCATGGGAATGAATTTCTCCATGCCACCTCAGAAATAAATTTAGAACAAAGAATGGTGATTAGAGTTCAGTCCTCAGTTCTCTCATCTGAGGTACATGCCAGCAGATCCATTTGTCTGTGGTCTTGGTTTCTGAAAAACAACTCAGGGACATAAGTTGTTACTTTTAGCTTCTATAGGGAAGCCAAACATTCCTCGATTCTAATTTTCTTGACTATTGTTTTAAACTGCAATGTGTTCTTACTTACCAAATTCTCAGGGCTAGCTAGATGCCTGCAATTTCCCTTGAAGGAACTCAAGATTGACCTTTATATCCATGCTTGAGGTAGCCCACAAGCCCCAAAGTGGGGTTCCTGTTCCACTTCAATATCCTAGCCTGAGGTTCCTGCCGTTCATCTTCTCCCACCCACAGATAATTGCCAACGTTTTGTCAACACAGTATCCCAAAAGGATTGAATATTTGATGGGCTACACCAATTTCCTTATTCACTACTGGATTCAGTATTCAGTTCTCCCCTGGCAATGTTCAGATTCTCATCACTTTCCATTATTTCTTCTCTTTAACTACTCACTTCCTACTGGATACTCTAGTAAAGGGGATAAACTGGATAGTATTTAGTAAAGATAAGATAAAATGTTTAGTTCAGGAGCAGGATAGAAAGAAAAAGCTGGCCAGGTAGAAATGAAAAGTGACATTGTAGCTAATTTTTGGAGTGGCTGACCCTCGGGGTTTTCTCATCAACCTCCCTGAGAAATGATCTCAATGTGCCAGAATAGGGTCTCCTGCACAGTTTTTCTATACACGTCTGCCCTGCTGGTAATAGGCCACACAACTTGAAGTGGATGCTTGCCCTTATCTAGACAAATCAGATTATCATATGAGAAATTTCAAGATAGGTATCAGAGGTATAAGTGATTCTTTTTGTCCCTTTGAAGTCTGAACAGATAAGTGACGGAACTGAGGCAATATTACTTCCTACAATGTGTACCAAGAAAGGGAAACTACAATCTCAGGGGAGGATAAAGGAATACACAAGAATCAGATGAGGTGGTATCAAAAAGAGAAACGGCCAAGTCAGCTTCCCAAATTAGGCTTCTGTCTCCACTGACTTCAGTTCTAGGAGCTACTCCAGAATTCTTCAATAAATTACCTCATTTTTTGCTCAGTCTACCTAAAGGACATTTCTGTTACTTGCAAACAAAAGTATATTTACTAGGTAATAGGAAGTGATTTTTCTCAGCTTTCAGTAAACTTGGAAAAGAGGTATATAAACAAATAGATTGGTTTTATACAGAAATATAGATAGAAAAAATAAATATCCATTGCAATTTTTGCCTGTGTCATTATTATTCTTTGCAACAGCATGCTAAAAAGTACTGAATCTGATTGGCTGGTCAATCAATTGGGTTGCTAAACCAATTATATTCAAGTATAATAATTACAATAATAGTCATTATGTTGGTTCACTAAAATACTGAACTTTCATTTCATTGCAAGAGAATGCCTTCCCCAAGTTCCCACTAATATATCTCAGTAGAAACTGACTTCAGGAACTCTCAAAGATGTCAATGTGAACCAAAGAACAATTGGAGAAGGGCACCAGCCTATAATTGGTAAGTGAAAATGTAAGATCTCACCTCAAATATCCAAGACAGCACCTGCAGTGAACTTTCCACTCAAATCAAAGGGCATTTAACCTCTTCTCATCTCCAGAAATATTGTGAATGGTTTCATTGCATACATAGCAGAAACTTGAGAATCATTTGTAGGCCATCTATTATCTTTAACAAAGCAGAACTTCTGGTTTTGTGGGCAATTGGCTATATAGAGTCATATAGACTTGAGACATGATGGGAGAGGTTTCTGTTTCTTAGTCTCTAGATTTCAAAGACAGACCTTAGAATGGCATATTTGAAAGGCACAGGGAACAGCCAGAAGGACGTCTCCCGAGATGGCACCAACACTATAGGGAACCTAACAAAGACAACAAAGGCCATAAATTCCTGCCTTTCACACGCGCGTGAAACTTAAACCCATGCACAAATATTATCTCCCTATAGGAATACTACCTCATAGCTCCCTCCAATAAAGACCCTAAGATGGCTCTGGTTGGCATGGTCAGGCTCAGAGAGCACAGGCTGCCCCCTCCCAAACCGATAAATACCGACCTCTCTCTCGCCCTCGCTCTCTCACTCTCCTTTCTCACCAGGCGGTTACAGACCTCCTTCCCTCTCTCTGTAGCCACTGCTCTAATAAATCTCTTGGCCTCAAAGGGTATTGAGTCTCACTGGCGCCATCGTCCTTCATTGGTGCCGTGCTCGGTCGGGAGCCCTCTCCTCTAAGGTGAGGCCCCGTTCCGTTGCCGGTGGCACTCGCCCCTTGAGGCCTTCGCCCACTTTCTTGAATGCCAGCGCTGCATCCATCACCACCTCAGATTGGTAAGTGCCCCTTCCTGAAAAACCTAACAACCTCCCTGGGATACCCGAAAGGGACTGACTGTTGATCGTCTGGCTCTTTCGGCCCCGGGTGGGGGGGGAATACACCCCTCCTAGGCTTTCAAAGCCACAGCGGACCCCCTACTGATTTTTCATTCTCCTGCCTAAGACTCTAAACTCACCTCTTTAACTCCTATTAGCATTCAAAAAAGTGGACAGAGATTTCCCTCCCTCCCGTCCCGCTTTGACTCATTCAACTCTTCTCCTTAACGGGTGTTAGGTCCCACTGTGAATTGGACCTTTCTCGCCCTTGTGCAGGTCTCTCTCCCCCTGGGCGGGATCCCAATTCGCCGCCTGTGAACAACCCTGCTCTCTCACACTCCCCCCACCCTTCTGAACGCTCCAGCCACATTCACACTAGCACTCGATAAATAGGCAAGTTCCCCTCCCCTAACAAGGGAGTAAGAACTTTCTGGGGAACTCCAGAGGGAACAGACTTTAAACCTCCCCCCCGCTCCGGCCCCCGGGCGAGGAAAAACACACCCACCTCGGCTTTCAGGACCACCGCAGACCCTAAAAGCCTCCTCTTCTCCTTTATTTCTCTCAAACTTTAAAAACTCCCGTGGCTGTAGTTTACAGTGGGTCCCAGGGGCCTCACGGCTGTTAACCCACGGCAGTCTTAATAAAATTCTCTCTATCTCTTTCTCCCCCCTCCCTAAGGAATCCCACGGCTGTCAGGCCAGTCTGTTGGCCCACAGCAGATTCTAAGGGGGTCTCACGTCAAAACTCTGTTCGACCGGCAGTAAAGATACCCCCCACCCGCCGTCTCGGTCAAATGTTCTCTGTCTGATTCAGAAAATCCTAGCGCTAGGTAACTTGGCCCCTCGGTTCTCCAGGAGAACTCACTCTGTGCCAAACTTCTGTGACGACAGACTTTGGACAGCCACACTTCTTGGACAGTTGACTCTTTGGGGGCGCCCCATTGAGTCTGACTGTTCCCCATGGGGGGCTCATCTTCTCTGCCGGCTGATTCTCCTCTCAAATGCCTTTTAAACAATCTCTCTACCCTCTCTCTGTCTCCTGATATTAAGCCCAAGTGTCTCATTCGCCTCTGTACACAGGACTGGCCAACATATCCCTTAGACAACCAATCTGAACGGCCGGTAGAGATTCCCCACGTTTCGTCCCTTTCTCTCTTCCATAAACACTCCCTCTACAGCTTCTCTCTTTCCCTTTGTCCTT
>NW_007247416.1:0-8180 GCF_000164805.1 Carlito syrichta
ACTAAATCTTAGAACCAGGCTCAGGTTTGATGATAACCACTTACCAGCTATGTGTCTTGATTTCTCTTAGTTTTCTGAGTAAAATGGAAGATTATAAATGTTATTGTGAAGATTAAATAAGATTATATATAAGCTTTGGTAAATTATGTACATCATATGTTTTCATTAATGCTCATTAAGTGCCAGGCATGGGACTTTGTACTTGGGATATGCCAATTAGCAACACAGTCTCAATTCATGCTTATATTATACTCAAAATCTAATACAGTTTTTGCATAAATTAAGTACATATTAGTCAATACTCCTTCAGTTGCAAATAACAGACATTCAGATACTGTGAAGAGATAAGCAACACTGTCCAGTTTATGACTCTAAAAGTTCATGTTGTCTGTTCATAAGCAGAAGGAACTGTGCTCAGATTTGTCTTTCTAGTGGTAGTGGATGGATGGAATTCTTTTTTATACAACTAAAATTTAAAATTCCTACAAAGTTGCCAGATGGCCTTTTTAGACCCCACAAAGCTGACTTCTAAGCTCTAAGTGATAGACATCTTGGCCTTTAATGTCTATTCTCCATACAGGACTATTATCATGCTTGTAGAAGGTCTTTGACCCTCTCCAGGGGGAGAGATCTCAGTGCCCAGCCCATCTATAGTCTCTCTACACATCCCATGGGATGCCAAGAGAGCAAAGAGTCACCTTCCTCCTTGTGAAACACAGTCTTGCAATATTTTCCAAGTGAACATCTTCTCCCCTGCTACATGAAGTTGTAGTATCATCCTTCACCCAATACATCACACACACACAACCCACCCACAGAAAGGGAGGAGCTAGCGTCAGCCTCATGAATGCCTGAATACAGATAGTCTTTTTTTCTCATTTTACAAATTTTTATATTATTATTATGTCTTTTTGTCACTTAGTTTCAACATGTAAGGTCCTGGCTGTCTACTTGAGCCTGAAACTATGGGCATAGGCACCAAGCTTATATTCCTAGAGCTTTATAACAAAAAATGAGTACAGAGTTCTTTCCCATTAGTTCTTGTTATAATGAAAAATAGTGAAAAAGCACTCTGGCCAAACTTAGGTTATGCTTCAATACCTGGATCAGTTACTGTACTCAGGGAGAAAACATTGGAGGCAGCCAGGATTGGATATCCTTGTTTCTGTTTTTTAAACTACTCATTCAGCAAATACTAAGTGCCTAACATGAACAAACACTGTGATAGGAAATGGAGAAACAAGCACAGACAATTTATGATTGCTGTCCTAACTGTCTAGGTGGGAAAGAAATGCTGCTGTTTATAGAAAATTAGCAATATACCAGGCCATTACATTATGCATTGTCACTGACCTTCAAATATTTTGTGGAATAACTTTATTACTACCTTTTGAGAGAGGGATAATAAGAACTTTAAGTGAATCCATCATTAGTGGCTACTTCTTTTTCTATTAATATATTTTATTTTAAAGATGTGGGGTACAATTCAGGATTAGGTATACAAGTTGACATTGTACAGGTAAAGTTTAGTAGCTACTTCGTAAGACCCTGTTATGGGCTTGGCAATATTCCTAGCTTTGGAGATCAGAGGTAAGCAGAAAAATTAAATAACTTACTTCAGTTGTTTTATTTAGTTCTTTTTTTAAATGAAACTTTCTGACATCATGGTTTTGTATCACTTGAAATTGACCTAATCATTCTGACATTAAAATGCTGTTACTGTGGAAACATTATTCTAGCAAAGCCTTAATTCGAACCATGATTTGTTCACTTCCACCATATCATGGGTCCCTCTAACACAATCTGCCCTCTGGAAGGACTCTAATACATGGTATTTATACAGTGTACATGATTGCTAACTTTCTGTTTAGCACATCTTTTGGAACATACCTTTAGGTCAATGGAAGGAATCATGAAAAATAACCCTATTTTGATTGAAGACCTGGGATAAAATCTTTTCATTAAAAATAAAAATATCAGCCGAGCGTGGTGGCTCAGCCTGTAATCCCACGCCTTTGGGAGGCTGAGGTGAGTGGATTACCTGAGCCTGCGGGTTCAAGACCCGCCTGGGCAGCAAGACCTCATCTCTACAATAAATCAAAAAATCAGCCGGGCGTGGTAGCGCATGCCTGTAATTCCAGCTACTTGGAAGGCTGAGGCAGAAGAATCGCTGGAACCCAGCAGGTCAAGGCTGCAGTGGCCGGGAACGGCCACTGCACTCCAGTCTGGGTGACAGAGCGAGACTCCAACTCAAAAAAATATATATATATATTAGTTAAAAATCAGTCATTCTTATTATAATACAATATCTCTTTCATTTAAACTAATGCAAAATCAGTTTAAGGATCAAATTGCAATTCAATTTTCTGAGATTTCACCTCCAAATCATGACAATGTCTCTCCACCCCAAGCTCCACGTACAGGGTCTTGTGGCCTTGCTCCTGGGTACTTAAAAATGTAGCAACAGTGAGAGGTCTAAGTGAAACAGTAATTCTCTTTTATCAAGGAAGAGGGAGTAGCAAAGTGAAAGACTTAAATAAAATATTAGAAAGAGATTTTTAAAACCAAGGCTTTAACATAGGATGTGGCACTGGGATAAGGATGAAGTAGTGCAGCTATTTTCCTGACAAAGGAAAATACTTTTAGCTTCAGGTTCAACTAAAAATACCTTTTCAGAGAATGTGATTATAAGTGATAAAAGCATGTTGTATATACTTGTCCAATTGTCTGGAAACAACTTCAAGGACTCAGGCTGTCTAAATCGCTTTTTTGGGACAAAGGGTATATACAAATAAATGAATCAAATATGGTACAAGGATTAAACAAGAGTTCCTTGGCAGGTTTTGTGAAAACATTTAGGTGCCATTTTCTTTATGTCCCCTCTTAAATTTAAAAATAGCACAGGATTGCACATGTTAATATATCATGCTGTGTGCTCATAAATTGGCATTTGAGTCCTTCGGTACCTTCTGAAAACAAAAATCCTAGAGCTCTGCTGTTTCCATAGCAACTGCATTTTAAGAGGGTAAAGTTTCCAGTTTGATGGAACCAAAAGGCTCTATTAACGTCAGGTTTCAATGATTCTGAAACCATGATGTCGGGAGGAGTCAACACAACACATGAGGGTCAGATTGACCCCACTCAACATTTATTTTTCTTCTCAAAGTTTAAAAGCCACATCCTATGTTAAAATAAATTATTAAAATGGCAATTATTATACTGTAATCTAATACCATGTAACATTAATACTGAAAATAGGAAAATTGATGTTCTAATGCCAACCATAAAGAAATATTAGAATCAAAATTATTTAATAAATTTCATTGTATAAGATCTGATAGTGGTTATCTGGTTTCACAAAAAATGATAATATGTGTTATTGATGTCACCTGCTTGTCTGTGCTTCAAGAGCCACAAAGACTTTTAAATCAAACTTCAATTTGGAAAGAAAAGGAACCAGAAATATTCTCTAAAAGAGGTATTCTCTGGTCCAGAAAAAAAAGAGGCATTCTAATTGATCACAATACATTCATTTGCTAGGGCTATTATAACAAAGTACTACAGACTAAGTGACTTAAACCACAGAAATATATTGCCTCACAGTTACAGAGGTTTAAAAGTCTGAGGTCAAAGTACTAGTAGGGCTGACTCCTTGAAGTCTGTGATAGAAAATTGATTCTATACTTCTTTTGTAGCTTCTGTTTGTTTGCTGGTAACCTTGTATTCTATGGTTTGTAGACATATTGCCTCAATATCTGTCTTATATTTACGTGATATTTTCTCTCCCTTTGTATGTATTTGTTCCCACATTTCTCCTTTTTATAAGACACAAGTCGTATTGGATAAGCGGCTCATCCTACTCCAATATGACTTTATTGTAACTAATTATAATTACAATGACCCTTTGCCCAAATAAGGCCACATTCTGAAGTACTCCAGGCTAGGACTTCAACATATAAATTCAACACATAGCACACAGATTTTATTTAATCTCTGAGATAAACATACCACATTTATTATCTCATTTAATTCTCACAGTAATACTGCGATCAGAAGTTTAAGTGACTTGAATGAATTCTGAAATTTTACTGTGCTTATACATTAACAGGGTATCTTGTTAAAATGTAGATCCAATTCAGTAGGTTGGGATCTGAGATTCTGTGTGGGGTTTTTTGTTTGTTTGTTTTAAGATCACTTTAACCCAGAAGTTGGAGGTTGCTGTAAGCTAGAATTGTGCCACTATACTTCAGCTTGGGCAAAACAGCAAGACCCTGTCTCTTAAAAAAAAGAAAATCATGACACGTTGGATACACATTAAAAAAATAAGTGTAATATATATGTAAGTTAATGATGTTTAAAAATAAAAATAAACATCTATGAATTTATCACTCAGTCTGAGAAATAGAATACTTATAAATATTAAAGCTCCCATTGTGTTCCTTGCCACCCCATGCTATCCTGAATACATTTTATTTCCTTGCTTTTTAAAAAACATATTTACCACACACGTAGAAATTCTTAACCAATATTATTTCATAATTAAAGAAGTTTAGCTTCCCCCACCCTTGTTACTTTTTTTTATTCTTTTCTAAATCATCTGTTTTACCTTTGCCCACTTTTCTATCTGGTTGTTCCCCCCCCTTATTGATTTATAGATACTGTTTATATACTATGGGTACTGTTTTTTCTATTTATATATTGCAACTATTTTCTTCTAGTCTGATGCTTATCTGTTAACTTTGTAACTTTTTTGCAGTGCCTCGTTGTATAGATGTTTTATGTAACTTAAATATCAGGCCAAATTTGTCAATTTTATTTAAACCGCTGGGGTTTTTACCAGTGAAGGTTTTACTCATTTAAAGATATCCGTATACATGCTTGTTTTTCATACTGTGATCAATTTGTAGATCTTCAATCCTTCAGTAATGTATGCTTTGTTTATGATGTGAGGTAGGGAATTAAACTGACATTTTTCCCCACTGATAGTAGGTGCAATAATGGCTCCACAGAGATGTTCGTGCCCTACACCCTAGACCTATAGATATGATACCTTGCATAGCAGAATTGAGATTCTTTATGTCCAACAGTTCCCAAGTTAAGTTCTTGACTCTAGTTTCAAAACACTTAGAGCAGCAAGAACTGAAATGCTTGTGAATGAGGGCCCTAATTGTAAAGCCCAGGACATTTCTATTATAGCATTCTACCTTTCAGAAGAAAGAAACAACAGAAAACGAAGAGGGAATAAGAAAGACAAAATGATTTGAATAGAACATAGAATTTTTGTGCCAGATTTTCTATCTAGAGCAATTTAGAACATGCAGGGAAATCAATCATCCAAGAGAATGAGGAATGTCAACATCTTGATCCAAAGTAACTTAAATTCCACTTCTATAGATAAGCAATCCTTAATTCTCATAATACTATGGTGTGCTGTGTAGTAACTACATGGTACTCAGAACTGAGCTAGATACTTTGCCAAGATACCAATACTTTATTTTTCATATAATCTATAACAGATGTCAGCAGACTTTTTCTTAAAGGACAATAAAGTAAATATTTTAGATTTTGAGGGTCAAAAAAGCATAATCAAGGCTATTATGTAGGTACTCATGTATTTAAAATGTGACTATTTAAAGCATTTTTAGCGAATAGGCTGTTAAAACCAAAGCATAACATAACAGAACAAACCAACACAAAGATACAGGTGGTTTACTGACCTCTGGTCTGTAATGTAACACTTTATATCTGCAAAACCTAATAAAACTTTACAAATTATTTGACCTATTACAATGATTAGCATTTTTTTTTATTGGAGAAAATCCAGTGGATCCAATTCTGAACTGAGATTGGAGTAGGAACACAGACCTCTAAGTCAGAGATAGAAGGCATAGCTTGTAAGTATGGCACAAGACATGTTCCACTGGAGTTGAGACCCAGGACAACCTACAGTTGAGAGACTCAGAGGCACCAGGCCATGGAGGGAGCTCAGTCAAAGCATCAAGAAGGAAGTGCAAGATGGTGTGAGGCTGAATGTTTGTAAGTCTCTTACTTAGCACATTGCCTTGCACACAGTGGATGTTGAATAAATGTCAGTTAATACCTTTTTATTACTGTTATATCAGAAAAACTCAGTCTGAATTCTGGGTGGGAATAGGTATAACTTGTAGAAATTACACCTTTCTTGTAGATATTGGAAAAGGAAGAATGAAACACCAGAATTATGGGCTTTCTTAATAACCTAACTCCTCAGTCAAACCAGGTCAAAGTAATTCTCTCAAGTCCTGTTTCTGTAAGATATTTCACTATCCACCATCAAATAGCTATAAACCCCAGTCATGCTTCAGGAAAGCCAATTTGTTGCATGTAAAGTATATATAGGTCAGAAAATGTTTTCTTGTGGTTGATTAACTGCTAAGTGATGTAAGAATAACTGAAGATCATATTTCAAAGGCACTCCAAAGTCTCAGAAAGTAGCAGCCATGTCCCTACTAAACAACACTGATTATGAAAGAAAACATAAAACCCTGGAGTAATAAAGATTTCAGCAATCATTTCCTTTTAGTTATATTTTTCTGCACAAGGCTGCACACAGTCAATCAGCCTTGCAGACACAAATGTATGGCTGTATCCAGTAGCAGGCGTTTGCTTCTCTCTGTCTCCTTGTGCCAGCATTTGCACAATGCCTTGCTCACGTCCCCACTGCAACTACACTCTTTCTGGTGACTGTATGCAGAATTCCTCTGGGAGAAGGAGGCGGAGAGGCAGCATTGGTTCCAAGACTTCATACACAAAGGACTTGCAATTCCTCCTTTGTGATGGCAGAAATCACCCAAAGCATCTGTAGCTCATGAAATGGCAATGTTTCCCAAAGTCGGTCTAGAGAACAAACTGTTTATTTTTGTTATTAGTTGTTACTTATTTCTGAAACCTTTTTGGCCACAGATTTGCTTTACATCAATAGTTATCAAAATCCTGTAAAGGACACATAAGGAAATAAATGTTGCAAACCCCCCAAAAAAAAGTCACACAAAAAATCACAGTTTACCATGCTAAGTTTTCTATGTGTTTAGACAATAAAGGAGTGTGGCTTCAGAAGCTGATTAGTTCCAGGATTTCAGCAGAACAGTTTAAAACATAAAGAAAAAAAAAACCTAGGCATTTTCCCACTAAGAACAGGAACAAGAAAAGGGCATTCACTTTTTAAAAATTTATTTTATTATAAAGATGAGGGGTACAATTCAGGGTTAGGTACGCAAACGTTGATTATGCAGGTACCCTTGTTGATGAGGTGTGCCCCTACTTCCCCAGCAGTTTCTCTCAACTACCACTCCCACCCCCTCCCCCTGACAGTTTCCCACTACTGCCAATCCCTTTCTATAGTATTATAATTGTTCAAGGTCTAATTATGAGTGAGAATATATGCTACTCTGTTCATTGTTTCTGTGATAGATCACTGAGTATGATAGACTCTAAATCCATCCCAGTTGCTGCGAAGTCCATATGTTTGTCCTTCTTTATGGTTGCATAATATTCCATTGTGTATATGTACCACATTTTTTTTATCCAGTCCCATTTCGATGGGCAGCATGGTTGGTTCCGTGTTTTTGCTATTGTGAATAGAACTGTAACAAACATACATGTGCAGGTATGTTTTTTGTAGAATGATTTGAGTTCCTCTGGGTATATTCCCAATAGGGGAATTGCTGGGTCATATGGAAGGTCAATTTATAGTTCTTTTAGAAATAGGATGTTCACTTTCAACACTCCTATGCAATATCATACTTGAAGTTTTGACCAAAGCAGTAAGCAATGGAAAGGAAATAAATATATAGAGATTGGGAAAGAAGACAGAAAAATCTTTGTTTGCATATAACATGCTTGTCTATGTAAAAAAAAAAAAAAAAGAATCAACAATAACAACAAATCTCCTGGAACTAATAAGTGGTTATAGGAAAGTTGCAGAACAGGTAAATCTACAAAAATCAATTGCTTTCTTATATACCAGCAGTAAACAATGGGACAATACCATGTACATGAGCAGCAAAAAGAAATGAAATAGCGAGGTGCAGTGGTACAAGCTGTAGTTCCAACTACTTGAGAGACTGAGGTGGTAGGATCACTTGAGTCCAGAAGTTAAAGTCTAGCCTGAGCAACATTGATAGCCTGTATACAAAATTATA
>NW_007247416.1:8264-24176 GCF_000164805.1 Carlito syrichta
TATATATAATCAAAGATGTAAAATCTATATAAAAATTGACAAATCTTTGATAAAAGAAGTCAAAGAAGATTTTTTTAAAATGGATAGGTATTCCATGTGCATAAATAGGGAGAGTCAATATTATTGAGATATCAGTTCTTCCCAACTTGATTCATGGATTTGATGCAATCTCAATCAGAATACTCAAGTTATTTTGTGAAATATCAACAAACTGATCCTAAAGTTTATATGGAAAGACAAAAGACCCAGAATAGATAAAGTAATACCAAAGGAAAAGAATAAAGGTAGAGGACTGATACTCTCTGGTTTCAAGACGTACTATAACATAACACTGTAGTAATCTAGATAGTGTGATTTGATATATAACCAGATATGATTTCAGAGATCGAGATTTACTGAATAATTACTAAAATCTACTGCTTCAGGGTTTTATATTTCCTTTCATAAGCAGAATTATCAAATAGAGACATTGCTGCTATTTTCTGAGATGTGGGAGTGCCTTTGATATATGACTTTTGACCCTTCTGAGCTCCCTTCATTACCCACAGGAAAACATTCTCCAATCTATATTGCACAGAAAGCTTAGAAATAGACACAGATGTAGTCAAAGTATCCTTGACAAAGAAGCAACAGTAATTCCATGGAGAGAAAAAGCAGTCTGTTCAGCAAGCAGTACTGGGACAGAAGGATATACACATGCAAAAAAATCTAGATACAGATCTCACACCTTTCACAATAAGTAACTGGAAGTGTATCATACACCTAAATGTAAAACACCAAATAATAAAACTCCTAGAAGATAACATAGGAGAAAATCTAGGTGAACTCGGATAACTTATTAGATTCAAAAGTATCCATGGAAGATTCATGATAAATAATTGATAAGTTGAACTTCATTAAAATTAAAAACTTATGTCTTGCAAAAGACACTATTAAAAAATGAAAAGATAAGACACAGAGAAAATATTTGTAAAACATACCTGATAAAAAGAGCTAGTGTCTCAAAAAGAACTAATACATAAAAAAAACTCTTAAAACTCAACAATAAGAAAACAACCCAATGTAAAAATGGGCAAAATATATAAACAGACATCTCATTAAAGAGGATGTACTGATAGCAAATAATATGAATAAATGTGCAGCATCATATAATATTAGGTAATTGCAAATAAAAAAAAAACCAAGACATTGCTACACAGTATTTGAATGGTAAAAATTCAAAACACTAGCACCATCAAATGCATAGCACAGGTCCTTTTGGAAGACGGTTTTGGAATTTTCAAACAAAATTAAATATACTCTTGCCATATAATCTAGCAATTGTTTCTTCATATTTATCCAAAGGAGTTGAAAACTTAAGTTCACACAAAAACCTTGCACATGAATGCTTATAGCAGCTTTGTTCATAATATTCTAATGTGGAATACACCAGGATATCTTTCAGTAGGTGAATGAATAAAAAAGCAGATACATCTTTACAATAAAATATTCTTCAGTGCTAACAAGAAATAAGCTGTTAAGCCATAAATAGACATGGAAGAACCTTAAATATGCATTACTAAGTGAAAACAAAAAGTCAATTTGAAAGGCTACATATGGTTTGATTCCAACTTTTTGACATTCTGGAAAAAGCAAAACCAAGGAGACAGTAAAATGATTAGTGGTTGCCAGGGGACAAGGGAAGGAAGAAAGAATAAAACGGTAGAGTGCAGAAGGTTTTTTAGGACTAGCTGTTTTTTATTTTTATTTATTTTTAATTTTTATTCTGTATGATATTGTCATGGTAAATATGTGTTACTGCACAGTTGTCAAAACCCATAAAATATACACCACACACCACCGTGCCTGACCACCCTTTGCTTTTATGGGGAAAAATGTGTTAATGTCGCAGCAATAATACTTCTGAAATACCATTCTGAACACAGCTTCCATACTCATTTGGCTGCTATTTTTAAACTTTACACAAACATTAATATAAAATACATTCTTATGGATGGTTGATTTAATGTGACTGAAAAGTTTCCTCCTTAAAACAATATAGTTTCTATCAAATGGCTATAATGATGCCAGAGATTCCTAAGGAAAATATTACACAGTTTGATAAATCCTTTATTAAATATTACACTGCCTGGTTAAAAAAAAAAAAAAAACAAAAGATAACTGAAATGCAAAATTGAAAATTCTCCATGAAGTGGCTTCATAAGGTCTCACTCCCTCCAGATACCCTTGGAATTTTTCCCAGTGTCAGCCACCTTGTTTTAGGAAGCTTAAGAAGAATGTATTAATTTAAGGAGCTGAAAATGGAGGCAGCTCCATGAATTGCATTTTAACTCAAATTCACCTGGGCAGGAGTTTAATATTTTTCTATGTTGATACCAATATTAACATAGACATAGAAAGAGTATCAAATTTTGTCAACTAATGATTTAAATTTTAGCAATATCTAGGTGATCATTAATACAATGTGTAAGAAACTGAAGAAAAAATTGAATAGATGGAGAAGACACTGCTGGAGGCAGAGGAAAAGGAAGGTTAAAGCATTATTTCACATTTGTTTAGAACCACCTATTACTATTCAGTCATTCATCTCATACGGTATGTTGGATGCACATTCCTCAAATTATCTCACCCTGGTCTCCATTTTCTATAAAATTGGCAATGTGTGGACTGAAAAGAGAATATGGTCTAACACACACAAACTCCCTTCACTGGAATGGTATTTATTTGCCTTTCTTTTCTCTTCCCAGTGGAAGCAGTTTTAGTGACAGTGCTGGAGACACGTATAATTAATGTTTGCATGCTCTGATTTTGAATTTTTTTCTGTAAAAAAAAGAAAAGCCTAATTCATCTCCATAGATATCACTAAATACCTAGCCTGAGTTGAGGGGAGAAGTGTTAGTATACTGCTCTTACGTTTTTTCTCTTAATCTTATTACATGAATTTGGCACCCAAGTGGAGTTCGTGTGCTCCAAGGGGAATGGTTTTGTAAAGTCCATTCAAATTCTCAGCAATTCCTTCCAGGTGGGTGGGATCTGTCCAGGTGCTGTGTCTTCCTGGGCCAGGATTTGAGATGAGGAAAAGGAAAACCTCAGGGTGGGGCAGTTGGGTTAGGAGTGGTAATCCACTCAAGCCCATCCACATTTCCCTGGTGTACTCTATCTGTCTCTGTTTTCTTTCATTAATTAGTTGAAAGATAGAACCAAATACTTCCCTTTCCCCTTCTTCACTTCTGACACTGCCTAGCATAGTGTTTTATAAATACTGACTAGTTAAGTGGTTCCGAATGGGGAAAAAACTACTTCAGATTTTAGAAGGAATATCAATTTTAAAATGTGCATTTCAAGTGAACTTTTAAGCTTTATTTCACATTTCACAGTTCCTTTGTGTTTGGCAGACATTTTAGGTAGAGAAAGGTTTGCACATATACCAATTAAATAATTACCTTAATTGTCTGAGGCTTCTGGGAATAAGATGCGTAATTGGCTTTTTATGATATTGTGAATATTTTTACAGCAACTGCCTTTACAAAGTATAACAGTGAGTCATTTTGGAGAGTCTCAATCAAGTGTTTCCAGGTTAGCAGTGTCCCTGCTGCCAGAGCCTCTAGCCCCAGCAGCTTTGCCTATGATGCAAGGAGACTGCCTGACTGGGGTTTGATCATGTTTACCAAGGAGGTGGCATCAGTCAGAAACTGCTGCAGGACCACCTGCCCTTGCTGCTTCATTGTGATGGGCTGTGCCCAGCCAGGAGGTACTTCACACTCTGGCCAGTTGCCTCAGTAGGCAAATGAAGGGACTGTCATTGTCCAAAGGGACAGGTGGCTTGTAGAGCTGCAGAGGGAGCAAGCAGGTGTGGCCCTTCAGGCAAGTGCAGAGAGGGAAGGCTATGGTAGGAGAGGGTCCTAGCAGGCACAGGACTCTCTTTTTCTGGAATCTGATACCGACGTTGCTCATTTACATGCCCTTTTAGATGCCTTTTGTTATCTTTAAGGTGACAGTGCTAAAACGGAATGTACTTGAAATAATTTGTAGTTTCATCATTGTTTTGAAATATTTAATATGAAAAGTTCAACTTGATTGAAAATTTCTTTATATGTTTAGAGAAAATATAGTTCTAGGTATCATTTTTTAAAAGAAGAATATCATTTTCTTAAGTATAATTTAAGAAAAGTTTTAAAGGATTGTCTTAAAAAGTTTTATCACCTACTTCTGCAACCAGTGTTTGGCATAGTTGATAACAAACAAGCATTTAAAAAGGTCATCATTAAAGTTTGTTCACCAGGTACTGTTTTTTTGTGAATGAAAGTTATTAAAATTTTTGAAAGTGATATTTTAAATCATAGTCATTTATCATTTGATGCCTCCCTTTAATCTGTGATTTTGTTTCTCTCATAATTATAAAACATATAGAAGCAGTAATCAGTGTTTTGCCAAATCTTATAATTCTCCATATTCCCTCACTTTTCCATATAAGTGTGTTGATTTTATCTGTTCCAAGCTATGAATAAGATTTGAAAGTACTTCTTTAAAAGCTCAGAGTATAAGCATTGAACCCCAACATTGAGCTATCAATAGTTACTTTCAAAAGACAACTATTTATACTTTGCCTGACGTGAGACTAGATAATCTCTTAGAGGAATCACATATCTAAATTCTGAGCAAGTATGATTCTTACCTCATGCTTTCTCTCCTCTGCGTTTCTTGAAAAGAATTTCAAAACCTCTGTTGCCATCCTATAATTTTATTTTATTTTTTCTGCTTTGATACTCTAAAAACTTGACATTATAATATTATCATCTCTGTCTATATCGCTTCAATAAACAAAGTAATAACAAAGCAAACATAGCTTTTAATCCTTCTTCTCTCATTGACTTATAGATAAAAGGGTCAATTAAATATTAAGGCACCAACTTGCATGTACCAAAATATTACTTTATTTACATCTCCAGCACTGAATTTAACTTAGGTAGGCAGCTTGTATTCTACTAATGATAAGAACTTTGGATTTAACATTTTGAAACATCTCATTTACTTCTGGTTTAAGTGTGATCAGTTAAGGATATGAATTTGAGCTATTCATGTTAGCGTACCCCTATTTCCCTCTTCCCTTGCCCTAATCATCCTTTCTTTCTCTCTCTTCTTCAGTTAATCAAAATGTATGGATACTGAGTTTGTACATTGTCATCTGGCATTCATGCTGATCCTTTCTGCTCTAGGATGTTGCACATTGACCTCTGCTGACCTGTGGCTTGTTGCAACCGGACTTGGAGCTTCATACTCTAGCACCTGGTGCTGGTGTCTATGATCTCCATGACCTCTATGGCAAGCATTATGGTTAGTCACTGATATCTGGTTCTCCTTGACTTCTGAGTTCCTAGAGGACCACATTTTCTTACCATTAGGGAAGTATTTACTATGAAGCTAATGAAACTTAAGCTTTGGGGCATATATTAGTTTATTGCTGTGTAACAACCACAAACACAAGGTCTTAAAACAAAGATTGATTATCTCCCAGTCATTGTGGGTGAGGAATCCAGCACAGTTTAACTAGGTTCTCTTATAGGACCTCATAGGCTGAAGCCAAGGACTTAGCTGGTGTGCTTTCAGGTGGACTGGACTAAGAAAAAATCTGCTTCTGAGCTCCCTCAGGTTGTTGGAGGATTCACTCTCATTCCATGAAGTTCTATGACTAAATGTCGTGTTTACCTTCCAGCTATCTGCGAAGGATAGCTATGAGGTCCCAGAGGCCACTCTCTGATCCCTGTCATGGGGGTCCCCTTTTTAGAAGTCTCCTGCTTTGAATCTCTCTGCCTTCTGGAAAGACTCAGTCCCTTTATAGGAATCAAAACTTGGGGAGGGCCAAGATGACCTACTGAAGACATCACATGATTGCCACTCTTAGCAAATAAACTTATAAGGAGGAGCAGCCCTAAGGTTTTGAGAGTTAGTCTGAAAACCCAAGCTAAGGTCTATCAGATGATCACCTTGGGATGCAGAGAATGGACAGTTCCAAGTACCAGATACTTCTAGAAGCAGCCCCATCATGAGATTGGGAAAGTGTTCTTAGAGAAGAAAAGAATAAGTGAAAACATAAGCTTTTCTTCTCTGCATGCCTCACCCAGTCCTCTGCAGTCCCAACCAAGGGAGAAACAGCCCAGGGCCTTGACCCTCACCCCTCCCATACTGTTCAGGCACAGAGAAAGTTCTTGAATTGGGACAGAAGCACCAGTAAGACCCACGTGGAGCCTGGGGTACTCCAGTTCCTGGTAAGCCCCTTACCAGCACCACCAAAACTTCCCCCCACAGAGAGAATCTGTGGAAAAAACCTTGTGAGGGTGGTCTATGCCACATGGGCACTCCCTCCGCCTCTTTCTTCTGTACCCACCAGTGGTGATGTGCCCACTTTGCAGATGTTTCTCTGGCACTAGCATTCAACACAGTCTCAGGTCAGGGTTGCAGACTTGGCTTGCCCTTTGAGGGCCTCCATAACTGAGTTTCTACCTCACAAAGAGTAGGGCAAGAATTAGGAGGTGGGGTACCTCAGCAAAGAGTGGTGGCAGTGGCCCTGCCCAGCTGAAGGCTGAGAGAAAAATGCTAACCACTAACAAGACAGTTGCTTTCCTTCTACTCCTGTGCAAAAGGAGTGGCTCCACCCAGACAAGAGGAGGTCATTCCACACCCCCAGAGCACCTGTGCCATAGTAGATCCACAGAGTCCCTGCTGGTCACATGCCAATCCTGTTGATGACACACAAGGGCTGAGGAGGGGGCTGTTGGAGCTCCCGGACAGTCAGGGCTCTGTTGCCTGTGCCAGAGGGAGAAGAAAGCCTCTGAACTAGGGAAAAGGACAAGCCCCAACCCCAACAGGCCGCATCGGTAAAGCAGTGCCAACTGGTTTACCCCAGTTCACGACTCTTTCTGCTACCACTGCCCCCCAGTGAGAAGGGAGATCAGGTAAAAAATAATAATAATAACACAAACTGCCACTCCAACAGTAGCAAATTTAATTAAAAAAAAAAACAAACAAACAAAAAGAGAAAGGTTGCCCTTACAGAACCAGACAGAAAAACATGAACAATCCCCCAAAGCCTGTGTGACTCAACACTCACAAAGGGGTTTTCCAGATATCAAGCAGTGGAATCCATCCAGAATTACTTATCCCTGATGGCAGAGATAAAATTTGGACTACAAATGGCAAGGACCCTCAGTGAGATCTATGAGAAAGTAGATACACAAATCATCCAGGCCATGACAATAGTGCAGGAAGTGAAAACTGGCCTAATTATTCTAAGAAAAAGCCAACGTAAACTTCTGGAAATGAAGAATTTTCTCCTGAAATTTCAAAACACAATACCAAGCCTTAACAGCATAATCAGGCAGAGAAAAGAATCTCAGAGCTTGAGGACTAAATTTTTGAACTAACCCAGTCTGACAAAAACAAGGAGAAAAGACTTAGGGAGAATGAGAAAAACCTGCAAGAGGTTTGAAATGATGTTAAGAGACCAAACCTACAGTTGATTGACATTCCTAAGAGAAAGGGAAACCTGGAACAAACCTTCCATTATGTCATCCAAGAAAAATTCCCCTATCTCACTAGAGAAGTGGCCAACCAGATACAAAAAATCCAGAAAACTCTTGTTCAGTGTTACACAAGAAGACCATCCCTGAGGCACATGACAATTCATCTTGCCAAGGTGAGATTGAAAGAAAAAAACTTAAAGGCAGCTAAAAAGTATAGACCACCTATCAAGGAAGACTCATCAGAATTGCAGCAGATCTCTCAGCAGAAACTCTACAAGCCAGAAGAGACTGAGTCTCATCTTTAACATTCTTAAAGAGAGCAATTTCAGCCTAGAATTTCCTACCCTGCCAAGTTAAGCTTAATTAATGAAGGAGAATTAAAAATTTTACTCCCTAAGAGCATATGCCACCTCTAGACCAGCCCTTTAGTAGATGCATAAGAAAGTTCTAAGCACAGAAATGAAAGAATGGCTCTACCCATTGCAAAAATATAGCTAAGCACAGAGGTTAAAGACCATACAAATCAACGACAAAGGCTAAAATGCAAAGCAGCCTCTTAGTAGCAATATGACAGGTACAAACCCCACATATCAATAACTAACTTAAACATGAACAGAATGAACTCACCACTCAAAAGGCATAGAATGAAAAATTGGATATTGGATAAAGAATCATGATCCATTCTTCTGCTGCCTTCGGGAAACCCATCTCACTACAAATAACACCCACAGTTTAAGGTATAGGACTGGATAAAGTTCTTCCAGGCAATTGGAAAACAAAAAAAGAGGAGAAATGGCTATTCTTATATCAGACAAAATAGACTTTAAGTCTATGAAATTTAAAAAGGATACTGCAGGACACCTTATAGTGACAGATGGCACAACCCACCAGCAAGAAATATCCATCTTGAATATATATGCACTCAACATAAAAGAACACAGATTTATAAAACAATTGATGATTAAACTAAGAGAGGACATAGCCAAACAATTATAATTGAGAATTTAATACCAAACTAACAGCCATAGACAGATCATGATCATTGAACTAGAAAATTAATAAGGAAATGCAGAACCTTAACTCTACTCAACCAATTGGATCTAATTGACATCTACAGAACACTTCACCCAATAACCAGAGAATATGCATTCTTCTCATCAGCATATGGAGCATACTCTAAGATTGAGCACATACTCAGACATAAATCAACCATAAACAAATTTCAAAAGATTGAAATCATACCAAGCATCTTCTCATGTCAGAGTGGAATAAAAATAAATGTCATCATCATTAGGAACCACCCCCAAAACACAAAAATTTACAAAAATTAGTCAACATGCTTCTGAATGACTTTTGTGTTAACAAAGAAATCTAGACAGGAAAAAAAAAGATTCCTCGAAACAAAGACACAGTATACCAAAACCTCTGGGACCCCATCAAATCAGTACTGAGAGGGAAATTTATGGCATTGCACACGTATATCAAGAAAATATAGGGATCTCAAGTAAATTGTCTACCATCTTACCTAAGGAGCTAGAAAGCAAGAGCAATCTAATTCCAGAATCAGTAGAGCAATGTAAATCATCAAATACATTCACAGCTAAATGAAAGAGCAAAAAATCATACAAAGGATCAATGAGACAGAAAACTTTCTGTGAAAAGATAAATAAGATTGACAAACCTCTGGCCAGATTAACAGAGAGAAAGAGAGAGAGAGAGAGAGAGAGAGAAGGAGAAAGAAAGAGGAGAGAGCACTTGATAAACACAATTAGAAACAAAAAAAGGAGATATTACAACAAACTCTGAAGAAATACAAAAGATTGTCAGACATGACTATGAATACCTGTATGTGAATAAGCTAGAATATCTAAAGGAAATGGAAAAATTTCTGGCATACATAACCTCCTGAGATTGAAACAGAAAGAAACTGAAACCCTAAACAGACCACTAATGATCCAAAAAATAAACTCAGTGTAAGAAACCACCAAAAAATAAAGCCCTGATTCAGATGGTTTCTTAGCGAAATTCTACAAGACATACAAGGAAGAACTAATATCAATGAAACTGAAAGTATTCCAAGCAATTGAGAAAGATGGAATTCTCCCTAGTTCATTTTATGAAGTCAATATTATTCTGATACCCCAAAATGTCAAAGACCCAAAAGAAAACCTCAGGCCAACTTCTCCAATGAACTTAAATGCAAAATTCTCAACATGATTCTAGCAAATTGCAACCAACAGAATATTAGAAGGATCATCTATCATGACCAGGTGGACTTCATTCCTGGAATGCATGGTTCATTCAATATATGCAAATCAATAAACATAATCCATCACATAAACAAGTATAAACACAAGTATTGATTATATCAATAGACACATAAAAAGCATCTGATCAAATGTCACTTTTTAATAAAATTTTCAAACATCTAGGGATCAAAGGGACATTTCATAAAATAATAAGAGCTCTCTATGACAAACATGAAGTCATTAATACTTAACAGACAGAAGCTAGAAGTGTTCCTCCTAAGAACTGGAACACGACAAGAATGCCCACTCTTACCTCTCCTATTTAACATAGTATTGGAAGTCCTAGTCAGAACAATCAGGAAGGAGAAAGAAATTAGGAATATCCAAAT
The DNA here is from genome assembly GCF_000164805.1 of Carlito syrichta. Taxonomy (NCBI): domain Eukaryota; kingdom Metazoa; phylum Chordata; class Mammalia; order Primates; family Tarsiidae; genus Carlito; species Carlito syrichta. The sequence continues at coordinate 18,423 of NW_007247416.1, forward strand.
AGGATAAGAGGAAGTTAAACTATCCCTCTTCATAGATGATATGATTCTATACCTAGAAAACTCTAGAGAGTCTCTCCAAAACATCCTTGAGCTGATAAACAACTTTGGTAAAGTCTCAGAATACAAAGTCAATGCACAAAAAAAAGTCGCATTTCTATACAACAACAGCAAGCAGGCTGAGAACCAAATTTAAAAAATAGTAACACTATATATTCACATTAGGCACATAAAAAATAAAATACCTAGGCATTCATGTAACCAAACAGTTGAAAAACCTTTACAATGAGAACTGTAAAACACTGTTCAAAGAAATAAAAGATGACATAAACAAATGGAAAAACATTCCATTATAATGGATTGAAAAAAAATCAATATTGTCAAGATGTCCATTCTACCCAAGGCAATCTACAAATTCAGTGAAATCCCTATCAAACTTCCATTATCATGTTTCATAGGTCTAGAAGAGACAATAAAGAAATTCATATGGAAGTAAAAACACCTGAATAGCTAAAGAAATTCTCAGAAAAAAGGACAAAGCTGAAGGCATCACACTTCCAGACTTCAAACTTTACTACAAGGCTATAGTAACTAAGAAAACATGGATTCATACAAAAATAGACACATAGACCAATGCAACAAGACAGATAATATGGAAATAAAACTGCAGAGCTTCCACAGCTCATCTTCCACAAAGCTGAGAAAACCAGACATTGGGGAAAGAAATCAAACTTAGCAAATGATACAGGGAAAACTGGCTAACCACATGCAGAAGAATGAAACTAGACCCCCTACCTATCCCCATATACAAAAATTGACACACAATGGATCAAAGACTTAAATGTAAAACCTCAAAATGTAAGAATCTTATTAGAAAATTTAGGGAACATCCTACTGGACATCAATCTAGGCAATGAATTCATGGCCGAGTTCTCAAAAGCAAATGTAGCAAAATCCACAATTGACAGATGGGTACTTCTCAAGCTAAAATGTTTTCACATAGCAAAAATAACCCTACAGATAGTAAAGAGAAAATCCACAGAATGGGAAAAAATATTTGCAAGCTATGCATCTGACAAAGGGCTAACATCCGTGATCCATAAGGAATTCAAATAAATTGACAGGCAAAAAACTAATAACACCATTAAAAAACAGGAAAAGTACATTAACAGACACTTCTCAAAAAAAGACGTATAAGCAGCTAACAAACTTATGAAAAAATGCTTGGCTGTACTAATCATTAGAGATTACAATTAGAAACTAATGATTAGAGACTCAAAACTGCAATGAGATAACAACTCACACCAGTTAGATGGCTATCATTGAAGAGTCAAAAATCCACAGGTGTTAGTGAGACTTCAGAGAAAAGGAAATGTTTCCATACTATTGATGGGAATGTAAGCGAGTTCAACCTTTGTGGAAAGCAGTGTGGCAATTTCTAAATAAAATTAATTTAAGCTACCATTCAACTCAGCAATCCCACTCCTGGGAATATACCCAGAGTAACATAAATTGCTCTACCAAACAGACACCTGCATGCTTATGTTAATTGCAGCACTATTCACAATAGCAAAATAATGGAACCAAACTAGATGCCCATTGAAAGTGAACTGGATACAGAAAAATGTGGTACACAGACATGATGGAATGCTATGTAGCCATAAGGAGGAACAAAAGCTTGTTCTTTGCAACAACATGGATACAGCTGGAGGCCATCATTCTAAGTGAACTGTCATAGAAGCAAACAAACAAAAAACACCCTGAATACATCATGTTCACACTCATAAGTAGCACTAAACATTGGGCAAATAGACAGAAAGGTGAGAACAAAGATACTGGACTCTACTAAAGGTGAGAGGGAGAGAGGGAGGATAAGGAGAACATAACCACCTGTAGAAAATCATGTCCACTTCTGGGAGGGTGGGGAGACATCTCACTAGAAGCCCAAACCTTAGCTTCATGCAATGTACTTGGTAGCAAATCCTCACATGAACTCTACAACTCTAAAATAGATTTTTAAATAATAAGAATCAGAGCTAGTGCATTGCCACTTCTGCTGCATGCTCTTGCCCAAAGCAGGTCACAGGCCAGCACAAATCAGAGGATGAATGAAAAGATTCTACCTCTTCATGGGAGAACATGAAAAGCCTCTATGCAAATAGCATAATTACAGAGAAGAATGAAGAATTGGTCATTTCTAGTCAGAAAATCTAAGTCCCAGCCTTTAAAATATGCCAACTATTTTTCTGTGTTATGTTTTCTCTTGTTTTGGCTTTTTTGTTGTTGTTTGTTTGTTTGTTTTGCAAAGTCTGGCTCTTGAAAATGAAAACTGGCTTTTTTTGTTTCTACCATCAGTTTTTAAAAGCACATTCAGAATGTTAAATTAACTAACTGCTCTTTGTTGGGCTGCATTTGCTCTGCTGTGACATTAGTCCGTATAAAGAGTTACTGATGTAGTATGAATGGTGGACGTGGGTCATTGTTAAAAAGAAAGATTTTGCAGAAAGCTTCTTTTAAATGTCTCAAAAAATTATCCTATTATGTAGATGAACAATATATAAAATTTAGAAAATAATAAATAAATAGATGGAATTAAAAATTACTATTTATATTCACTCTTAATAATGTCATCACTATTAACATTGTAGAATAAGTCCTGTTGTTGTATGTATATAGTTAAAGGAGAAAGAGACAGTATTTACTATATAAAAATTGAATGATATAATAACTAATAACTTGAATTTTTTAACTTTATATTATATCTTAGCATTATGTTATATATTGTTTTACTCCACTATTGTATTAGCTGGAGATTAGATACATAATGATGTATTTAACACATTTCCACTTTTAAAAGATACTTAAAATGTTTCTCATGCTTTAAGAATTTTAGGTAAAATTTTGCAATATTTCTAATTAAAGCTTAAGGATAAATTATCAAGCATGAAAATTGTTTTTATAAAACATATACAAAACAATTTTTAAAAATAAAATGACAAATTCCCCTTAAAATGTTTATACAAATGTATATACCTGACAGTGGTATGAGTTCTAGTTGTCTGAATACACCTACCTGGGTTATAGTGATTCAATGTTTAAAACATTTTAAGGCTTTATAAATTTAATATTTCAAAATGTTATATATGTTTTCTTTGATTTCTGCATATTTGCATATATACTTGTAATTGAATATTGTCAATCTAGTGAATGAGCAATTTTACATCTTCTGTGAATTATCTATATCCTTTGTTCATTTTTATTGGTGTGTTTATCATTTTACTTTTTAAAATTAAGTACTTAACAGATGAAGAATAATGTTTATTTATGCTATATATGTGTGTATATATGCAATTTTTTTCCAAAAGTTTTTGTCTTGGATTTAAATAGAAATGTATGTAAAGTAAAAGATTTATAGTTGTCTTTGAATTAGACACATAAGCACTTAAAATTCAGGGACTGTTAAAATCATATCATTCAGTTTTGCCATTATGAAATAATTGCATCTTATTGACTAAATGAACAAACCTGTATCATATTAAAAGACTAAGATTATTGATAGAGACCTGAACTATTAATAGTGAATCTGCTGTGAATGTACCCTGAGTATTTGTCTTCACTCCATGCATTTATGCCAGAAATAAGGAAGGGAGTTGTTCACATCTTTGTGTTTATATTTGTACTAGCAATTATTTTTTAAATACGTGCTGCATACTCTGATGTGAGTAAAGAGGAAAATAAAAACAGATATTTGTCTTTGATGATAAAAAGGCATAAATAAGACTCTCGGGTACAGCCACCTTCCTTCTAGGCGGACAGATTTTAAAAAATTGAGAATAGAAGCAAGATGGTGACGGCATAGGTGAACTGGCGAGATTCTCTGAACATGAGTTCCCAAAAAGGTTATTAATTCTCTTCCCCCATCCCCCAGCCCACCACCAACCATGCTGGTGCCAGGCCCAGGAACTTCGGTCCCACGCAGGGCCAGATATTGTGGCCCCCTACTGCTGCTGTTCTACTGCGTGTGTGGGAGTCTCCGGTCCCAGCCCCCTCCAACTCCCTCCCCGGCTGCATTGTCTCCAGCCCGGCACCCAGCACCAAGCCACCAGTCACACAGGGAGGCTCTGGGTGCCCGCCCCTCAGAAACATCAGTCCCATTCCTGGCTGAAGTACCCTGTGGGGGGGCCCAGCGCCACTCTCGCCACTCACCACCTGCCCTTTGAAACTTTGAAGTTCTGGAACTCCGGGCCCACCCTGGCTGAGGCACTCAGTGCAAGACCCCAAGCCAGGGGACCCAGACAAGTGGAAAAAAACAGATCTGCTTAAACTGCCTCGCCATTCTCCAGGCAGAGACTTCCATTGCTCCGCCCACCTATCAACAAACTTTACCTCATTTCCTAAGGTCAGATATTGCAGCCCCCCACTGCTGCTATTCCACTGCATGCATGGGAGTTTTGGGTCCCAGGCCCCTCCGGCTCCCTCCCCAGCTGCATTGTCTCCAGCCCGGCACCTGGCACCAAGCCGCCGGTCAAATAGGGAGGCTCTGGGCACCCGCCCCTCAGAGACACCAGTCCCATTCCTGTCTGAAGTACCCTGTGGGGAGCCCAGAGCCACTCTTGCTGCCCTTTGGAGCTTTGGAGCTCTGGAACTCCGGGCCCACCCTGGCTAAGGCACTCAGTGTGAGACCACAAGCTGGGAGACCCAGACAAGTGGAGAAAAACAGATCTGCTTAAACTACCTTGCTATTCTCCAGGCAGAGACTTCCATTGCCCCGCCCACCTATCAACAAACGTTACCTCAGTTCCCAAGGCAACAGCGAGAAACAGGAGACAAAACCCCACCCCTACGCTGCAATGAAAAACAAAAGGAGAGGCCGGAATTGGAGATCAGAGAAATGACTCTAGTCTGATCGCTTATTTTGACTTATGATTTTATCATTGAAACTGTTGGTTTAGATCACGTTTGGTGTTTACGTTCTGACTTACACTGTTTCTTGATTTTATTGGCCTGTCTCTGTGTAGCTATCAGTATTCTTTAGGGAATCTTTCTTACTTGTCTTTCTTCACTTCTTCCCGGCCCTGTGTCTCTTTCTCACCTGATAGTTGGTATGTATATCTATTTTCCCTCTCGCACTTCTCTCTTTTGCTTATTTTGACTTATGATTTTATCATTGTAACTGTTGGTTTAGATCACGTCTATTGTTTACCTTCTGACTTACACTGTTTCTCGATTTTATTGGCCTGTCTCTGTGTAACTATCAGTACTTTTTAGGGAATCTTTCTTACGTGTCTTTCTTCACCTCTCCCCGGCCCTGTGTCTCTTTCTCACCTGATAGTTGGTATGTATATCTGTTTTCCCTCTTGCACTTCTCTCTTTCGCTTATTTTGACTTATGATTTTATTATTGTAACTGTTGGTTTAGATCACGTTTGTTGTTTACCGTCTGACTTACACTGTTTCTCGATTTTATTGGCCTGTCTCTGTGTAACTATCAGTACTTTTTAGGGAATCTTTCTTACGTGTCTTTCTTCACCTCTTCCTGGCCCTGTGTCTCTTTCTCACCTGATAGTTGGTATGTATATCTGTTTTCCCTCTCGCACTTCTCTCTTTCTAACTCCCTATTGAACCCCCTTCCTCCATTATTTTCCTCTTTTATACGCCCCCTTTTAAATTTAGGGACCAAGACTACATACTGCTGAATAGACAGACTGTAAAGCAGAGGGAAAAGTGAACAAAGCCAGAGACCCTCATAAGGAAGACA
>NW_007247416.1:24635-27541 GCF_000164805.1 Carlito syrichta
TCCATGATATCATTCAAGAAAACTTCCCTTATCTAATCAGTGATGCAAAAATTCAAACATAAGAGATTCAGAGAACCCCTGAAAGACAACGAATGAGAAGACCAACTCCTAGACATGTGATAATTCACCTAAATAAAGTTGGCACAAAAGAAAAAATCCTAAAGGCAGCAAGAGAAAAAGGTCAGATCACCTACCATGGAAGACCAATCAGAATAGCAGCAGATTTATCTGCAGAAACCCTGCAGGCTAGGAGAGCTTGGAGCCCTATCTTCAAAGTCCTAAAAGATAAAAATTTCAAACAAGAATAACCTACCCAGCCAAGTTAAGCTTCATCAGTGAGGGAGAATTAAAATCTTTCCCAGATACCCAATCTCTAAGTACTTATGCTGCCACCAAACCATCTCTACATGAAACACTTAAGAAAGTACTAAACACAGAAGAAAAGGAAAAAAGAACAATGTTCTTCAAAAGAGTACAGGGAAAAGAATAAAATATACATGAACCAACACCAAAACCAAAAGAAAGACAAAAAAGAAAAAGAAAAAACCAAGTGGAAGAACAACAACTCAATAAGAACTCCATGATAGGGATGAACTCTCACATTTCAATAATTAGTCTGAATGTGAATGGACTAAACGCACCACTATAAAGACATAGAATGACAAAATGGATAAAATATCACCAGGCAACAATATACTGCCTTCAAGAGACCCATCTCACCAGAAAGGACATTCACAGACTCAAAGTAAGAGGATGGGAAACAAATTTTCAGGTGAATGGAACACAAAAGAAAGGAGGAGTCGTGATCCTAATTTCAGACAAAACACCATTTAAGCTATCAAAACTTTAAAAAGATACAGAGGGCCACTACATAATGATGAAAGGTTCACTCCATCAACAAGAAATATCTATCCTAAACATATATGCACCCAACATAGGCGCGCCAACATTCATAAAGCAACTTCTAGGAAAACTAAAGAAAGACATTGACTCTAACACCATCATAACTGGGGACTTTAATACACCACTCACAACCCTAGACAGATCATTAGGACAAAAAATCAGCGAGGAGATTCGGAACCTCAATGAGACTCTGGACCAAATGGACTTAATTGATACCTACAGAACACTCCATCCAAAGACCACAGAATACACATTCTACTCATCACCACATGGAACATATTCTAAGATTGACCACATAATTGGACACAAATCAAGAATACGTAAATTTAAAAGGACTGAAATTCTACCAAGCACCTTCTCGGACCACAGTGGAATAAAAATAAACATTAACACCAACAAGGTCCCCCAAAACCCACAAAGACATGGACACTAAACAGCATGATGTTAAACAGCTCCTGGGTCAATGATGAAATCAAAACAGAGATCAAAGATACCTGGAAACAAATGAAAATGAAGAAACATGTTACCAAAATCTCTGGGACGTCTTAAAAGCTGTAATAAGAGGGGAATTTTTATCCCTACAAACACACATGAGGAAAATGGAAAGAACAGAAATTCACAATCTAACAAGCCACCTAAAGAAGCTGGAAAAGCAAGACCACAAAAACCCTAATTTCAGCAGAAGATTCCAGATCACCAAAATAAAAGCCCAAATCCAGGACATAGAAGACAAAAAAAAAAAAAAAAATAGAAAAAAATCAATGAAACAAAAAGCTGGTTCTTTGAAAGGATAAACAAGATCGATGGTCCCCTACCTAGACTGACCAAGAAAAAACGAGAAAAAAACCAAATAAGCACAATCAGAAACACAAAAGATGAAGTCACATCTGACCCTGAAGAAATACAAAAGATCATTAGAGACTACTATGTACACTTGTATGGAAACAAACATGAAAACCTTAAGGAAATGGAGGACTTTCTGACATCACAGAACCTACCTAAGTTGGAACAAGAAGAAATTGAGACCCTAAATAGACCAATAACAATCAAGAAAATCGACTATGTAATAAGAAAACTTCCTACAAAAAAAAGCCCTGGACCAGATGGCTTTCCAGCAGAATTCTACATTTAAGGAGGAGCTGATACCAATCCTACTGAAGGTATTCAAAGCGATTGAAAAAGATGGAACGCTCCCCAAATCATTTTATGAAGCCAACATCACATTGATACCCAAGCCAGGTAAAGATCCAACAAGGAAAGAGAACTATAGGCCAATATCTTTGATGAACATAGATGCTAAAATTCTCAACAAGATCCTAGCAAACCGGATTCAGCAATACATCTCAAAAATCATCCATCATGACCAAGTAGGCTTCATTCCTGGGATGCAAGACTGGTTCAACATGCGTAAAACCATAAATGTAATTAAATACATCAACAGATGTCAAAACAAAAACCACATGATTATATCATTAGATGCAGAAAAAGCTTTTGATAAAATCCAGCACCCCTTCTTGATAAAAACCCTCGAACATCTAGGCATATGGGGAACATACCTCAAAATAGTAAAAGCCATCTACAAGAAACCCACAGCCAGCATACTCCTAAATGGACAAAAATTGGAACCATTTCCCCTGAAAACTGGAACAAGACAAAGATGCCCACTCTCATCTCTCCTGTTGAACAGTCCTGGTTCGATTGGAAGTCCTGGTTCGATCAATCAGAGAAGAGGAGGCAATCAGGGGTATCCAAATAGGAAAAGAGGAAGTCAAGGTATCTCTCTTTGCAGACGATATGATTGTGTACCTTGAAAACCCAAGAGAATCTGTCAAAAACCTCCTTACACTGATAAAGACCTTTGGCAAAGTCTCAGGATACAAAATAAATGTACAAAAGACAATCGCATTTCTTTACACCAATAATAAACAAACAGAAACCCAAATAAAAAAACCACAATTCCATTCACAATAGCCACAAAAAAAATGAAATACCTTGGCATCTTC
>NW_007247416.1:28001-189233 GCF_000164805.1 Carlito syrichta
ATTGACAAAGCCTCCACCACCTACCACTGGGGAAAGGAGAACCTATTCAGTAAATAGTGCTGGGAAAACTGGCTGACCACATGCAGAAGATTGAAACAGGACCCTTATCTATCCCCATGCACAAAGGCTAATTCCAAATGGATCAGAGACCTAAATGTAAAACCTCAAACCATAAGAACCTTAGAAAATGAAGGAAATACCCTCATGGAAATCGGAACTGGCATCCAATTCCAGAACAAAACCCACAGCTCATAAGAGAGAAGATAGACAAGTGGGACCTTATTAAACCGACAAGCTTCTGCAAAGCCAAAGAAACCATCAAGAGAGCAGGGAGACAGCCTACAGACTCGGAAAAAGTATTTGCCAACACCAGTTCTGACAAAGGCTTAACATCCTGGATCTACAAGGAACTCAAACGTGCTGAAAAGAAAAAAACAAACAACCCCATTAAAAAATGGGCAAAAGATATGAACAGACACTTCACAAAGGAAGACATCTGAGCAGCCAACAAACACATGAAGAAATGTTCAACCTCACTAATCATCAGGGAGATGCAAATCAAAACCACACTGAGATACCACCTAACCCCAGTCAGAATGGCAATTATGAACAAGTCAAAAAATAACAGCTGCTGGAGAGGGTCTGGTGAAAAGGGAACACTTCTACACTGTTGGTGGGAGTGCAAACTAGTGCAACCTCTGTGGAAAGCAGGGTGGCAATTCCTAATAGCTCTAAATACCAACCTCCCATATGACCCCGCAATCCCCCTACTGGGAATATATCCTGAAGAACACAAATCACTCTATAAAAAAGATACCTGCACATGCATGTTTATCACAGCGTTGTTCACAATAGCAAGAACCTGGAAATAGCCATGCTGCCCGTCAAAAGAGGACTGGATTAAAGAAATGTGGTACATATACACGATGGAATACTACGCAGCCATGAAAATGAACAAAATCATGAATTTCACAGCAACCTGGATGGAACTAGAGTCTATAATACTGAGTGACCTCTCACAGAAACAAAGATCCAAGTATCACATGTTCTCACTCATATAATGGACCTTAAACATCCAATGCAATACTATACAAAAATGACTGACAGTACTGGGAAACTATGGTGGGGGGAGGGAGATGGGATTAACCTTAGCAAATATCTGTCTGGGAACGGGGAAATACCCCATATCAACCGGGTGCCTGAATAAACACAATTGTATACCTAACCCTTAACTTCATAATAAAAAATAAATATTTAAAAAAATAAATTAAAAAATTTTAAAAAGGCATAAATAAAAAGAAGATAACAAAAAATAATAAACAATACTAAATTAATTTTATTAAGTGGTCCATTATTACATTTGCATATCTGTCAAGACAAAGATCTTGGCTGATGCTAATATGAAAGAATAAGAGCAAATTTACACAGACATCGCTCATTGTTTATATTATTATAAGCTATTTTATCCTAGGCATTATAATTAAAAAGTCATATATGCCTTATTTATAGTAGCAGAAATCCTATATTAAAATATAATTAGGCCATGATGATAGTATAAATAAAGTGAATAATAAGGAATAGAATTTCTCATTTTTGCTGCATTCCATAATGCAAATTTAATCTGTATTGATGTAAAAGCAAACAGTAGTTTAAAATGAAATAAATGATTATAATTAAAAATGGTTGTGACTAGGTCATCTGCAATAATCTATGAAGTTTCATTGGCTCAAGATGTTCAATCATAAGATATATTAAAGCAGCAACAAATATTTGGATTTTTGAATCCATCTGCAAAGCTTATTACAGCGCTAATAGAGAGTGAAACAATCTCTGTTAATCAAATAGTGAAAATCTGAAACTGAATGCAGTTAAGAGCACCATGCCTGATTATCTGATCAAGGTAATGAACACTTTGATTTATAACATTACTCCTTCTACTAAACATTTGTTGTGATCAATTGTGCTCCAGGGCAAAGACCCATCTATCAAAAGGTGGAATTTAATTTGAAAGTAAGAAACTCTGCTAAGAAATTAAAATGAAAAGATCTATCTGCTAATATGACTGATTGAGCATTAGATAAATCTGCTTCATCTTCTAAATACTTCTTCACACAAAATGATTTATGGTTGAACTGGATATTAATACAATATATTTTCTTTGTCTTGTTGGATAATTACAGAAACCAATTTTCTTTCATTTAAAAGGGTAATTTTATTTCAGCATCACATCAAATAGCCAGAACCTCATAACTAGAGCCTGTCAAAAACTATATAAGACCCCTCATGGGCATATATGGACCCCCTAATTTAGAAAAAAAATAATGTGCAAAAAGTTGCATTATATCTAATTGCAATGAAAATTAAGTGGTTTCTGAAAACCAAATAAAAATTATTACTGCAAGGAAGACTCTACTATTCTCACAGACAGATCTCTCAACTGAAAAATAAATGATCCAGTTAAAAAGAAGTAAAACAAACAAAAAAACTTTAATCTTATATTAATATAATAAGAAAATATTAGGTACGGTAAATGGAAAAAATATGACAATATAGATTAAATTATAAATATCTTGATGAGAAATACTTATGTAAGAGAAAGAAAAGAGGGGGAAAAGTGTATTCTTTCAGGTAGGCTACAGATTGCTGAGAAAAGACCACGTGAACACAACTACTGCAACAGGGATCCATTAAGATCCCTAATTACTTAGTCAAATATGCAGAAAAATCATTGGTCACTCAGAGCAGGATGAGAATCAGCCCAGTTTAGACAGTTTCCTTTGGCTGCAGAGTTCAAATTGGGGTGCAGGAGATGTCACACAGCATTCAGTGAATGGTCAATAGAAAGGAAAGACTTGCCAAATCCGTAAATATAAATGTTTTATTTTTTGGCTGCATCAAGGCCCTTTATACTTGTCTAGGAATAATGCAAATAATCTATTCCTTGGATGAAAATATAGCAGAAATCCAATACAGTCTATATTCTGAGCCAAAAGGCATTACTTGCACTACACCTTAATTCTGTGGAAATAAGGAGCAACCAGTGCCCAGAGATCTTCATTAGTCTCTACTTCAGCTATCCTAGAAGCTGACTCTTCTCCAGTAAACTACACAAAAATCTTACTTAACACCTCTTTATCTAGGTGGTCTTGAGACTAAATTTGTTGAGGACCATGGTCATAAATCAAGACTCCCTGCAGTCCACTTGCTGACCCCTAGTGAATGGTTTATACATGTAGGTACTTTGCGTTACACACAGTTATCTTCTTGGTGATTCAGTAAAAAATTGACTCATGTAAGTGTGTATGATTTTCTCATATACATTTTATATAATTGGTTCCTCTCAAGCATCATTAAATATTTGTAGCCATATACATATATATATATCAAACTTGTTTCATTGTTTATAACCATATTTATTTTTCTTCTTGTTTTTGAGAAGGTTTCAATTGGCCCCTTTATCATTATACTCACAATGCTTTCCTTTCTCTTGAGAAAATATTCTAGACCCACCTTGCTTTATATTTCACAAATTTAGAATTAATTTTCCTCCAAAGAACAGATTTAGTCACCAAAATCTGGATGCCTGCAGTGAATATTATATGGTTTCAGCAATCACTGTGATAAAGCAGGATGACCCAGAAGATTCTAACTACTTTAGTGAGAATATAGAAAAATATTTTCATTTTAAAATAGGCCATGAGTTCTTGTTAAGGATTTCAACTTACTTCTATTTTTAATAAGGTTTTTAACATGGCTTTCATATGAGTATATATGAACACATTTATCTATCTTTACTAATTTGGTGATTACAAACTTTATATTCTTATATCAAACCACGTCATACATTTGCATACATTCCCTTAATTATATGTCTCTCTCTTATTTTCTTCCTGAAACTCCTAGGTAAAACATTCTGGATTAGTATACAAGTGCTGACAATTAAGTTTGTGAACTTGCCACCGCATGCTTATACTGGCAGCACTGTACTTGGCAAGGTTTCATAACCTTGGTATTTCCATGTCTCGTGGCTGTGTTCATGTCAACATGCGGCAGTGTCTTGCTGAGTGGCATTCATTATTGTTGTTGCATGTTTTTGTGTTCTGTCATGAGAATGTCAGAGCTTGAATTAGAGCAATAGCAAACATTAAATTTCTTGTTCAACTTGGCAAGAATGGCAGTGAAATCAGAGACAAGTCACCCCAATGTTTGTGGATAATGCCATAAAGAAAATGGCAGTGTATAAATGGATTAAATGTTTTTCTGAAGGGAGAGAAAGCATCATTGATGAAGAAAGATCAGGATGGCCAGTAATGAACAGCACTGACAGAAACATTGCAAAAATTTGTCAAATGGCACATAAAGATCATCAGCTGAATGTGAGAAGCAAAGAAAACCAAATAAACATCAGTAAAGAAACAGGAAGATCTTAACTGAAAATCTTGGCATAAGAAAGCTGTGTGCAAAAATGGTCCTGAAGGAGCTCTTGCATCACAATAATGCAACAAGCTCAAACAGCACTCTCTGTGAGGGAGTTTTTAGTCAGTAAACAAATAACTGTATCAGAATACCCTCCCAACTCACCTGACCTGGCCTCCAATGAATTTTTTCTTTACTCAAAAATAAAGAAAATATTGAAAGAAAGACATTTTGATGACATTCAGGACATCAAGGGATGACAGCTCTGATGCTATTCCAGAAAAAGAGTTCCAAAATTGCTTTGACGGGTAGACTAGGCACTGGCATTGGTGCATAGCTTTCCAAGGGGAGTACTTTGAAAGTAACTATAGTGATATTCAGCAAGGAGTTATGTAGCACTTTTTCTGGAATGAGTTCATGGAGTTAATTATTAGACCTCCGAAAGGTTCAGATGACTTCCCTTGATGGTATGACTGAAGAAGCATGGAGCAGTGATTTGCTTTATTGTTCAAAGTGAGACATCCTGAAAGTGAAAGAATCCTTTGTTAATACTCATCTGGCGTAACAGACATAGACAAAGGCTATCCTAGGAAAACATGGACTTGTGGCCACTTTTCTAAAGTACCAACTCTGCAAAGAAAAGTGAATTTCTTCCTGATGAAACAAAAATGTGATATATGCAAGAAGAGATCCCCTTGCCTTTCAGATAGAATCTTATCCAATTACAGGAGAAAAAACAGACAAAGAAAAACTCATGAGGATTTTCCTAAAATTCTTCAATTATTTTTATGAGCACTGGAATCATTAACTTTTAACATAAGGAGCTTTAATATTAAACTCTAATTTATTGTCTCAGTATTTTCTAGTCCAGATTTTCAAAGACAATTTGAATGTCAAAATGTATGACTAATATCAAGAATTATTTTACAAATATGTTTAAAATTACAGTTTGCAAACTAACACTAATAATTTACACATCTTCTATATGGTCATGTTTAAAATGTCAACTCACAAAAAAAGTTCATGGATATCAAGCATACAATTAGATTATAGCACAGCTAAGTTGTAACATCATATTTATGTTACATTAACCTACTTCCCAACACCAATCAGGTTAATGGTTTACTTTACTGATTTACTTATAAAGACCACTACAGGAATTTCACACAGCTTTTCCATAAAAATCTTAAGGGTAAACTTTAAATCTTTATGTGAATTATAAATCATATCCATAATCTGGGCTCTTTAGTCTATAAAACTACCATAATTACCAAAGATATGAGAATTAGTCTATCATTGGCAATTGGTGGTTATGCTTTAATCAACAGTGTGGGATACAGTTTCTCTAAAATCCAATTAGCAACTGGGCTTCTGATATAAATGAAGTCCTTGGGACATCTATCATACCCTATATCACCATCCTAAGTATTAGGATAGTAATATCCATTTTAAACACTTAGGGCAACTTAGACTACTACTTACATTAAATTTTTAACTCCCTTGACTGACATGATTAAGAAAATACAAGGAATCCTCTTGATCGATCTTATCTTAAGCTAAGTGGTCCATTCACTGGATGTGACCGGTTAGAGATGGGGATTAGTGGAAACCTTCTGCAAATGAAACTTTACAATAGAAACTTCCCTTGATAACCTGATGATTCATTCTATATACTCTATTCCCCACCATGGTATACAAAGATCACTATTTCTTCTATCAGCTTACTAAAGTTTTTTTCAGTAGTCAACCATGATGATGGATGTTGGAAGAAATTTCTTGCCAAGTTCATTTCTACCAAGTATCATTTTAGGTGAGTAACTTATTGTAGCAAAGATTCACATGTCTATGTGCAGGCATGCACACACACACACACACACACACACACACACACACATTCATATACACATAACAGCAATGGAACACACATAACAGACACACACATAACAGCAATGGAAGAAAGTTTGTATTATATGTAATAATAGCAAGATTCAATACAGCTGATTAAAAGTGAATGAACTATTCCTGATAGGAGCAAAAACTGTATATACCAACTTACCTACACGTGTTACCTAGAGTTCCTAATGTCAAGAGTGGGTAGAAGATGCTGCTGAGACATTGCTATCTGCCTAGGAATGAGACCTACTAGATCTGAGAAACTTTAGTTGAATTGTTTCTTTGAAATTTTATTTTCATTTGGGAAGAATTTATGCAAATAATCTACGCCCTTAGAAGAAAACTTTCACGTGATTTTTGAGCCAAACGGCTTTGGCAAATTCATATCCTGTTTCAAGGGAGAAAACAGAATCCCTCACTGCTCAGGTGCAATTGAATACTATCTCTGTCTGTCTCCAGACTTCCAGTGTTCTATAAAGCCTGTTTCCTAATAGAATTAATTTGGTTAGAGGCATGTCAAATGAAGGATTTATATGATCCATCCCAGAAATTATTTTTAAATGTTTTAGAGGTAAGACCTAGTAGTGCTGTGTGACTTCAACCATGTGAACATCTACTGGAAATCTAGTTTTAGTGAAAGTTGAGTGTCTGACAAATTATTTCTTATTGACATGCTTTTATTCACTGAAGAGCAGATTAAACAAAAAGGAATTTATTTCTTTGATTTTAATTATAAGTTATCAGAAAAAACTGAAAGATGATATGGATGTGATAGAAAGTTAGGGGAAAAGAAACAGGGCATATTCATTTCTAAAGAGTCAATAATGAAAATAATAGGCCCATTCACACACATGCCTAATGCTATAGTTTTGAGCATATAATTTAAAGTTTAAGAGAAAAAAAAGCAACAAGTTATGTCATATAAGTCAAAAAGATACTCTATTCAAAAAGGATGAAATTTCTAGAATTAAATGACAAAGAAAATGTGAGAAAGGGCAACTGCATATGCTAATATAACCACATAAAGAATGGTTTATGACTTCTATTTTAAACTATGATGTAGTGAGGTGATATAACCAAGGATAGAAACAAAATAAGAGCATATTACAAACCCTAAAGAACAGGTCAAGAAGGCTAAAAGCTCATGCTTAATAAAAGCAATAAAGAAAATGAAAAATGCTACTTTAACTGTGTTGCAGCAAAAAAAAAACATTCACATAAGAGATAAAACACTGGGTAGGTTGCAAACAGGAGGAGAAAGCAATATTGAAGGAATGTCTTTTATATCTCCAATACTCAGATAAGAAACCATATGTAATCTTGACAGGAGAAACAAAAAAATAAACAAAAAGTACAAGGACATTACTATTAGTTTCATTTTACACAATAGGAACTGAAGTTTTGAGAAGTTAGGCAATTTTCAAAAGTTATATGACCAATAAATTAATTGTTTGAATCAGATTTTCCTGACTTCAAAGATAACAAGGAAAAGGGAACATTCAACACCTATTTTACTTTCATTTCTACTAATAAGGAGAAAATGAGATGAATAAACATTATAACTAAAAAACAATAAAATGCTAAATCTATTAAAAGATGAATAATATTTTGAATAATTAATGGCTCAAATGGAATGACACACAGATTACTGAAACAACATAGTGCTCTGTGGGTATATCTGTTATAAAATATATCATATCTGATTTCATTTTGGAGCAGTTTATCATCTACACTGGATTGTGTGTTCCTTGCATAGCCAGTAACAAGTTCATTATGATGCATTCATAAGGTTCTAAAGTAGCATATGTCTCTTAAGGGAGTCATTGTTTTGAAATCAAGAAAAAACTAAAGATATGTTAGAAGTCCTAAAATGTGGACATGAACCAATTTTCAAAAACAGGCAAGAAGAAAACTAGGAAAGTAACAATTTTTGGAGCCAGTTTCAGTGCAGTGCTTGGCACTTGATCTATACTACCTCATATAAGTTTTGAAATTACCTGGGTGGAAGATTTTATATTAGGAAAAAAAGTTTAGAAATTGTCAGACTAAATAGCAAAGACCTGCAGGAGGGGCTAGTTTTCCAACTCGGCTAAAGTTCAGAGTACATGGTAGAGTATTTATTTGCCAGCTGATGTTGAAATAAGTTTCTTAGTTGCACTAAACTTCACATTTCTCTTTTGCGAATAGGACTAATGACAAAACCTAACTCATAGAAATGTGTCAATTATCTATTTTAACCCAATTTTCATGGCACTTGTCAAGCGTTCAATAATATAAATATTTTCAACAATTTATAATAATGAGAAGAGTTGCCTTTTTTTTAGGCTGAGTGCTATCTTGCACTACCCAGCTATTAGTCATGTGACATTTTTTTATATTTGACTGTTTTTTCTTGTATACAGAGTTCTTCATAGGGTAGGCCAAAGAAAAAGGGGACTCCCTGCGTCTAGGTCTTAATTATACTGGGGCCCAGCAATGGGTTTTACATACACAACTAATGGTTTTAGAAAATATAGGTGATTGCCCCTGAGTTTAGAAAGAGAAGTATTTTATGTGGAGCCATGGCATCGCTGAGCAGAACCTAAAGAAGCAATCAAGTGTTAGCTAGAGAGACATTTCTCCCATGGGGTCAAAGAGGCTTTCTTGACAATCTTACTCCTCAGAGATACTATCACTTCACATGGACAACTTTCCACAGTGAGTCTCCCATGGGGTCAAAGAGGCTTTCTTGACAATCTTACTCCTCAGAGATACTATCACTTCACATGGACAACTTTCCACAGTGAGGACAAAGCTTTGCCAGCAAATCTCCACTAAGCATAGGTTATCTCTCAAGCATAATTGCAGGCCAACAGAAAAATTCCACTCTCTCAGACCCCAAGAATGTGAGATTTGGGGAAATCTGGGTGATAGCAGGAAAAAACTAATAATTGTTTGTCTTTTACTTATTCTTTTCCTTTTACTGTATGGACTAAGGGAATTCTGTCTTCCATCACAGATAAAACAGATTTTTGCTACTGTTGGGGTAGTATAAAATAACCAAATGCTGGTATTTAAATGTGCACTTCAATAGTGTATCTCTGAGGGTGTTTGAATACAAAGGCTTGGAGAGTGTCAGCAGAAAAATAAATCAATGAAAGCCTCAAGTTAATGTAAAATTATCAGAGGGGTACTTGATAGCCATATCACATTTTTTACAAAATTATAGGGTACAAATTACATACATAAAATGCAAACTCTTAAGCACAATGAATTTCTTTTCATATATACACTTGTGTCAATATCACCAGTTCAAGATACAGATTGTTACTTTGGACCCAGAACATTTCCTGCTGTTCTTTCTCAGTCAATATCAACGTTTCCAAAGAGGCAATCACTATTCTGATTTCTATCAATATAGATTATTTTCATGTCTTTTTTATATACATGGGATCATACAGTATGTGGTAATTTGTCTGGCCTTTTTAGGCACAGCAAAATATTTTTGACTTTCACATCTGCATTTTGAATTCCCTTGTTGCTAATTATTATAGCTTTGCTGTGTATTATTTCATTACATGAATATACCACAATTTTGGAACCTATTTTCCAGTTTACAGACATCTGAGTTGTTTCCAGTTTCAGGCTATTATGAATAAAGATACCAATATTATTGTATAAATCTTCTTGTTGTCACATATTCACATTTCTCTTGGGTATATACTCAGTAGTGGAATTGTTGGTTTGTAGGTTAGATGTGTGTGTAATATTACTGGGAACTGTGAGCAGAAGAATGATGTAATATGACATTTTAAAACTTTAAGCAGAAGAGTGACATAATCTGACATTTTAAAATCTCTCTGGCTGTTGAATTGGAAACAGAATGTAAGAAATGAGAGTGGAAATAGGGAAACTAATAAGAAATCTCTTGCAGTAATCCAGGAGATGATGATGGTATAATTTGCGGGCTTGATCAGATTCTGGACATACTTTGAAGGAAGAGAAACTAGAGCTTCCAAATCAATTGTATGTGGGTTATGAGAGAAAAGAGAATCTATGTGTGACCCCAAATATTTGACCAGATGTAGTTGCTATCAAGTGGCATCATAAAAAGGTAAAAGGAACAAGGGATTTTTTTTTGTTTGCACGTTTTTTGTTTGTTTGTTTGTGTGTGTGTGTGTTTGTTTTTTCCAGTGGTGGAGAGATGAGATGATGTTAGATTTGGACAAGTTGAATTTTGGATATCGATTAGAAATCCAAATGATAATGTTGAATAAGCAGTGGAGATAAAAATCTGGGTTTTACAAAAGAGGTCTGAGCTAGAAATATAAATTTGGAAGTTAGTAGCAAAAAGATGGTGAAGTCAAAAGATTAAATGAGATCTCCCAAGGAGTGAATGTTGGTGCAGAAGACACCATAATCAAGAACTGGATAATCCAAAAATTAAGAAAATTAGCAGAAGAGAAGGCAGCAGCACAAGAAACTGTAAGTGTGTGGTGGGGGGGAAACCAGTAAGGTAGGAGGCAAACCAAGACAAATGAAAATGTTTCAGGAGAAAAAAGTGATGAACTGTGTCAAGTGTTCTTGCTAATTAGAGTAAGGTGGGCACTGGAAATTGACCAATGAGTTAAGTCATTGGTTGGTCATTTGTAATCTTCACTAAAACAGTAGAAATGTGGGGATGACAGGAATGTAGAAACACCGACTTTCATTAGGTATAACTACTACTGGCCAGGCGTAGTGGTTTACACCTGTAATACTTTGGAAGGACAAAATGGGAGGATCTTCCGAGGCCAGGATTTTGAGTTCAGTCTGAAAAACATAGGGAAATCCCATATCTACAAAATATGTAAAAATCAGCTGGACATGGTGGTGAATGCCTGAAGTTCAAGTTACTCAGGAGGCTGAGACTGGAGGATTGTTTGAGTCCAGGAGTTTGAGACTACAGTGAACTATGACAGCACCATGTACTCCAGCTTGAGTGAAAGAGCAAGATCCATATCTAAAAATAAAAAATACTGCTATAGATAATGTTTAAAAAGTTTTGTAATATGTTGAACTTTGACACATGACAGACTTTTAGTTGTATCCATTTTTGAGTGGTAAGGGAGCCACACATCTTTCTGTGAGGCTGTTGCTTTTCAGAAGTCTATGCAAACATTAAGGAAAAATTCTCCTTCTGTGATTGAGAAATAAAAATATGGGAAGAAATGAATTATCAATTCATGTCTATTTGACTTTTATTTTGTAAGAGAAGAAGGGAGTTTATTTTTGGAGTATAAATTTTTATGGGAACTTTATTAAGAGAGAGGAAGAAGTTCAGCAAGTGCTCATCAACCAGTAAGGCTATTTTGTTGTTTTTGTTTGTTTGTTTGTTTTGGTTTTTTGTTTTTGTTTTTGTTTTCTTTTGAGTTGGAGTCTCACTCTGTCACCCAGACTGGAGTGCAGTGGACGCTCCCGGCCACCGCAGCCTCGACCTGCTGGGCTCCAGAGATCCTTCTGCTCAGCCTTCCAAGTAGCTGGAACTACAGGCGCATGCTACCACGCCCGGCTAATTTTTTCTTTTATTGTAGAGATGAGATCTCGCCAAGTTGCCCAGGCGGGTCTCGAGACCGCAGGCTCAGGCCATCCACTCAACTCAGCCTCCCAAAGCACGGGAATACAGGCTGAGCCACCGAGCCCAGCTTGTTGTCGTTTTTGTACTAGATTCATTTAGTGGATATTATTTCAGTTTACAAAAGACATTTGAGCCCTATTCCACTTCCTGGCCTGTGGCTACAGGCTGTTGTTAGATGTACAATAGAATATTTGAAGGAGTTTTTTTCTCTGTTTAATTAAATTAATTAATTTATTTATTTTTAAGATGTGGGGTAAGTAAGGCTATTTTTTAAATCAACTTCTAATTGATTCCCACCTAATTGCACCAGGCACTGTAATATTCTTTGTATTTCACAAATAATGAAATTAAGGCATAGAAATGCTAAATCATTTGCCTCAAGTTACAACAGCTAGAAAACACTGGCCAAGGATGGACCCCTGCCAGCTGACCCTAGGCTTCATGTTCTCAAGCACTATGCTCAGACTTTACAAAAGGTCAAAGTTTAAAAATTTGACTCAGGCATAGAGATACCAAAACCTATGAAATTTTAAAATGAGACTCCTGGCAAGCCAAGATTCAGATTTACAAAGAAAATGTTAGATAACTCTCTTAAAATGACCTTTTCATGAGGTCATTAGTTGTCATTAAAAGGGTCTAAGAGTTGTGCAAGAGAGGAGTTTTCTAAGGTGGACTTCCTTAGAGAGAGTCTGGTGTTTAATATTAAACCCCAAAGGTATGTGTTAAGGAGTACTTCCTCTTAACCTCAAACCTAGTGAGTGGAGCTTCAGTAGAACCACTTGAAAGCTTGATATATAGTACTTATTTCCAAGGGACATGGTGTCCAGTGCACACAGAGAAAGCCATGCCATCTGCAGTGGCAAAGTTGAGAGTCCATCCTCAAAGTGATCTCTTAAGCCTCTGTCAGCCAGTCTAAGGTGAGGAACTTCAACAGGGCTATAGGCCAGAGAAAGGAAAGGTCACAGCTTAGATGTTCTGGAGAGTACTTCAGGTATAGAGTTGAGAAAGGTTCTGACACTGCCCAGAAAGTCAGACAACACAACTTATGTGTGAGAGACTTAGTGTCACACAGAGCAAACTTTGCCCAGTAAAACAGTACTGAGGAAGGAGCCAGCAAATAAATTTCCTTCCCTTTTTGCTGCTGGGTAACTGTTCTGGATATCAGTTGTTCAAGGAAGTCTGTCAAGAAGATGTCCAGCATGCAAAATCTCAGGTTTTCATGGAAAACTTGGACCAGGTTCGTAAGGCACCCATATCATTGTTAATTGCTTTTCTTCCTTCCCCGAATCACTTACTTTTTTTCCCTCACCCTTGGTGTCCTTAGATTGAACTTATTAATAAAGACTTAGCTAGAAGCTTTGCCTCAGCCTGTTTCCTATGAAAAGCAGTCTACGCCAGTATTGCTTTGAGCCTTTCCAAAGATGATTCTGTGAGCAGGAAGTACAATAGGGGTGGAATATTCAAAAGTTTGTTTACCTGTAGGTGTAAACCTATGCCTTCCAGACTGACTCATCAGCAATAAAGCTGACATTTTAATTTCAACTTGTCTATCTATTGTGTTTCTCTTTCACCTGGTCTCAAATTCATTAGCAAAAGGCATATAAGACAGCATAGGTTGTTTTTCTCACTGCTCTTAAATTTAAATACAACTACAACTCTTACTCTATGTAAAATCTACTTTATATTGCACCCAATTTCATGGAGTGTTTTTTACATATTTGTACATGTTTAATGTGTGTATATAAATATATCAAATTACATACGTAAAGACATATCACATTATTGTAAGATATATGGTCAGTGGTCCTAATTTAGACTTATATGAATTCATTACAATGTCTTGGCCAATATGTAGAAAATAGGTCTGTAACTACTAGACTAAGTCTATCTAACTATTCTTCATCCCCACAAAACCAAAATTATTTTATTTTTAAAAACTGACCATTATTTAATATGTTGGCAGCCATTTCAGAATTGAGACACAAAAGAAAGGTGAAGACAGTGGGCAATAAACATCCTAAATCATTTTAAAAACTATTTCTGAAGCTGAAATTTTTAACTAGAAGTTTGTAAGCAAATATTGAAAACTAAATCCTATGAGGCACGATGTTTAATTAAAAGGTAGAGCTTGTTAAAAGAACTACAATTCAACATGGCTCCAGTCACTAAATTTTATCTTTGCAATTACAGTGAGTTTTTATTAGATGACAGAGAAAGACCTAGATTTAAAGAATACAGAAAAGCAACAGAGCTTACAACCTGTGGTCATATAATTGTTCTTTGACATTAGGTGTTCTTAGAAAAGGAAGATTTGAAGACTGTACTGCATGCTATTAAACAGAGCACAACTGTGTCAGACGTATTAAAGTAATCACATTTTCATGGTGTGTGTGTTATTTTGCCATATAGAGATAAAATTGCATTCTCCCTTCTTCTCTAGAGTGGCTGTATAAATACCAGACAGCACAACAAAGAAATAGAGGTGTCAAAGTTATAGCAGGGTGATTTTTTTTCCTTGGCTAATTTAATTTTAACTATTTTTGTTTTAAAGATGTGGGGTACAAGCCGGGCTCGGTGGCTCAGCCTGTAATCCCGCGCCTTTGGGAGGCTGAGGTGAGTGGATTGCCTGAGCCCACGGGTTCGAGACCCGCCTGGGCAGCGAGACCTCATCTCTACCATAAATCAAAAAATCAGCCGGGCGTGGTAGCACATGCCTGTAATTCCGGCTACTCGGAAGGCTGAGGCGGAAGGATCGCCGGAGCCTGGCAGGTCGAGGCTGCGGTGGCCGGGAGGCCACTGCATTCCAGTCTGGGCGACAGAGTGAGACTCCAACTCAAAAAAAAAAAAAAAAAAAAGGATGTGGGGTACAATCAGGGTTAGGTATGCAAATGTTCATTATGTACCCTTGTTGATGAGGTGTGTCCCCCTTCCCCAGGCAGATTCCCACTACTGCCAATCCCGCCCCCCCACACACACACACCACCCGCCTCCTCCCGACAGTTTCCCACTACTACCAATCCTTTTCTTATAATAATTGTTCAAGGTCTTCTAAGGAGTGAGAATGTGCGATACTCAGTTCTTTGTTTCTGTGAAAGATCACTCAGTATTATAGACTCTAAGTCCATCCAGGTTGTTGTGAAGTTCATGATTTAGTTCTTTTTTATGGTTGCATAATATTCCATCATATATATGTACCACATTTTTAAAAATCCAGTCCTCTTTTGATGGGCAGCACAGTTGATTCCTTGTTCTTGCTGCTGTGAATGATGCTGTGATAAACATACGTATGCAGGTATCTTTTTTATAGAGTGATTTGAGTTCTTCCAGGTATATTCCTACTAGGGGAACTGCAGGGAGCTAAACAGTCACAAAATGGAAATAATAAAAGGAGGGAGATTAGGGCTCAGAAAATACCTGTAAGGCACAATACTCACTCTCTGGGGAATGGGCCACCTGATACCCAATCCCTATCACTATAAAATAAGTCCATATAACAAGAATATGTATGTGTACCCCTGAATCCAAAATAAAAATAAATACACAAAAACAAAACACCTTCCACTTTTGTCAAGCTTCTGACAACTTTCCACTTGCCTTCAGCTGATGACCTTGCTTCATGGGAAAAACAAAAGGCATCAGCCAAAGAATTCTACATTCTCCTACCTCTAAATCTACCCTGTTAAGGGCAACCAAAGCAATTTGAATAGAAGCCATTATAGTGGATATTTTTTATTTGCTCCAGAAAAAAAAGGAATATATCCTTAGGAAAAAAAAAATCTATATCTTTCCATGATGTAAGTTGCTTATAGCAGTGAATAAGTATAAAAATCTCAATATCCAACGAAAAGAAATGGGCTAAATAAATATAGTCATGTCATAAAATATAAGGCAGTCATTACAAATACCTTGCAAAGGACACTTAATGAAATGTGGAAATTTACTACACATATTCCAAACCGAAAAACAAATTTCAAAATATCTGCAATGGACTGAATGGATGTTTGTTCCCCCCCCCCCCCGAATGCATATATTGAACTGCTAACCTTCAGTGTTATAGTAGGTTGGACTTTTAGGAGGTGATCAGTCATGAGAATGGAGCCCTCATTAATGGTATAATTTCCCTTATACAAAGGACTCCAGAAAACTCTCCTGCATTATTCCTACTGTGCGATGATATAAGAAGAAGATGACCACCTGCAAACCGGAAGAGAGCCCTCACCACATTTTATACATCCAGACTCCAGAACTGTGAGAAATAAATTTATGTCATTTGCAGTCCACAGAGACTCTGGTACTGTGCCATAGCAGCCTAAGCAAAAACAGTAGCATTTTAGTATTTTCCTTCTTTTGTTGTGAAATGTAATGATGTCTGTACATGTACAACATACACAGAAGAATCTGAAAAGTATATCCACTAAAATGTCTCAAATTGTTTATTCTCTGATGAATGCATATGTTATTTTAATTTTTTTCAGAACTATTCAGTATTTCCTAAGAGTTTAATAATGCAAATATATCATCTTTAAGATAAGAAAAACAAGGATTAAGAAGTGAAACTATGTTTAGAATTATATATATGTGTATATATATATATATGCACACACATATATATACATTTACAATAGTAAGAGCAAGTCTTTATTTCCCAAAAGTAATTCATCACAGTAACTGATTCTAAAAAAGTACATGCCAGAATACCTATTAGTACTTCTTGCTCTGCTATTTGTTCATGTCTTCTAATTTAATCATAACTGAGAAAACTCTCAAATACAGACACCTCATCTTCTTATTGATCAGAGTGTTTTACCTGCGGTACAATACATTTTTATGAAACTACGTTAGATAACAAATAGTCCAAAATGTCAAAAGAAGCTCATTTTTATGCTGTTGCAATAATTGCTATGGCAGAAAGTTGATTCATTCATATTCTTCACCTAATAGTGGATGAAAATCTGTTTTAAATTTTTCCCAAACCCAACAACTATTTCCCTGCCAATTCAATCATTACTCATTTCAAATGTTTCAACTGTACCTCTAAATTTATGTTTACCTTTTGAAAATATGTGGTATATTTTACATGTTGTGCTTCTTAATTTATAAAGATGGTATGCTATATATCGTGTTTTCTTTCTTACTTTTGTGTAGTTTTTCTGAGACATACTCATATTCTCTGATGGCTATCATTTTCCATAATGTCTGATTCTACCACATTTTACTTTCACTCCTTATTGATGAATATTAGGTTTTCTTCCACTTAGTGCCCCCAATAAAACACTGGGAACACTAGGAAGAACAGCTTCATATGTGTTAATTTAATTAGAGTCCTGAGACAGAGTTTTGCTGGATCCCAGGACATACACACAGTTATCTCACTAAATGCTGCCATATTTCATTCTAGAATGACTGTGTCAGTTTATACTCTAAACAAAATTCACTAACCTTTTTTTAAAGTTGCAACTATTTCCTCAATTTTTTTTATTTTGTTTTGAAAAAGACTTTGTGTACTGGGGCTTATTTAGTGGGCAAATAACTAGCCTGAAAAGAAAAGTTGGAGACAGAGAAGAGCTAAATTGCTTTGCCTGCTAATGGTAAAGGTATTTCATTTTAGCAAGAGAACTCTGTGTGTGATAATCCTTTTAGAAAAATATATGCCTTTTTAATATAGGCAAAGACTATGCTATTTCAGATAATTATTATTTGCTCTGGAATGTGTGTGTGTGTGTGTGTGTGTGTTTGTGTGTGAGTGTGTGTGTATGTGTGTGTAAATGACCTACTTAAGAGAAAAGAAATCGAGACAAGAGAAGTACTGGCAGAATAAAGAAGCCTATATTTTCCTCCTATTGACATAAATCAAAATTTTACCAGCCTTGAAATGCCAAAGCATACTAAAGAAATTCTACTGAACCTTTAACTCAGTATAATCCTACACTGAATTACACTGACTACCGAAGTAAGCCTTTGTAACTCTTGCATAACTATTGTGCCCAGGGATTGTTCTGTTGGAGGCAGAATTAGATCCCAAGTAGTTTCTGTTTTGAACAGGACAATGAAAGGAGGCATGGCTTTCCTGTAGTGACTATTTTTTGAAACAAGTTTTCACATAAGAGAAAATTCACCCCAAGTGGGTTTAAGCAGCAGGATTTTATGAACGTGAGCACATTCATAGGAATGGTCTATGTAAAGCTGAATTCAGAACTCAACTTTTTAATTTTTATTTTCCCATAATCAATATCATTAGCAAATAGTAGTAGCAACTTTAATTTTTATATTCTCTTAGATTCTAGCTCTAATAAAAAATAATGAGATCCATTTTCTGAAAAATTTCAGCTAGCATCTCATTTTGTCTCATTGGATCTAATTGGGTTACATATTCATTCTTGAACAACTGTGTTACCAGGGACCAATTGGAGTCTATTCCAGTTTCTGAAGCAAAGATTTAAATGTATAACAAACATTTGGGTTGGGAATAAGGAAGTGGTCATTACCTGAATTCAGTCTGAGTACTGAGTGCACAAATGTCAAGTAACAAACACAATAAAGGCTTATCACAACTTCATTATCTTAGTAAAAGCTTACCAGCTCTCATTCTGCTTCATCACATATGAAGATATAAAACAGATGCTTCAGGGAGTACCATATAGGTACTTGAAAACAAAGTACTTATATATTTTATGTCCTGGACACATATTTAAAAATATTATTTTCAGACTATTTGTCTGTGGAAAATTTTTCTAACAAAGCATGTGTATTCCTTAATACTTTGGCCTCTCTTCCTTTTCATCTCTGACTTTGTCTTGCAGTTAGAAGATCCTTGATATATTGTAATGTGGCAGCCCTAGATCAGACAGGATGCTCCCATAATGAAATGCTTGCCTACTCTGAAGAAATCACTCATAGGACAAGTTGGTAAAAATATGGGTTTATTATTTACAAGTGGGAACCAATGCGGTGGGCTGGTATAAGGTTTTCTGCACTCCAGTAGACATGGGGAGAGATTATATGCCCTCAGCGAGGGAAAGGGAGTAAACATTAGGTGCCAAGAAGAAACAAAGATGTTTTCTCTCAGAAACTGTCTTGAGTTTGCAGATCTTCAAGGGCATTTCAAACAGACACAAGAGGCCTTGTCCAGGGACCATCCTCACAGTCAGAAGACAGTTATCAGTAGGGAAGGGAGAGTGGGGTACATGATCTGCATTTACCACACTTACACAAAAATTGATTAACTGAAATACTAAGAGAAATCACAGTTCTCTTTCATATCTTTTCCTAATGAAAGTACTCATATTGCATATCTAGATCATGAAAAGGACAATAAGTGTCCTAATATTACTAATGTTTCCCATATAAATTAGGAATATCTAAAAGAAAAAAACATTTATTCTTCACACAAATGTGTAGTCAAAAAGTAATAGCCAGTCATTAGAAACACCTCACATGTATGATAAAATTATACTTTCTGCATAAAGGAAAGCTGTGGTAGGGCCAAAAGAGAAACACACAGTCTCCTTCTGTTCCTCCAGTTTTGCATAAAAAATGTGTCGCTCATTTGGTACTATTATAACCTAAACTGGAAGAAAATCAAATGTGATCTATTTTTTATTATAACTAGGGAGCATTTTTAGAGGATGTAACCCTGAATATTTAAATAAAAGAACCTCTGGTTAACAGGCAATTGTTTGGGTGATTATTTTCCTAACAGGTTTCTTAGAGGATCTTCTAAATTAAGTCAGAGTTTACACAATGTTGCTTGCAAAATTTTTCTACTATAGAAGTTCACAAAGTCTGCAATGTGTCTTCTTGAGGACTAGTGTCATTAACCACTATTTATAATTGTCTCTGCATTCCGTGGTTCCTTACTACACAAAAGAGTTAGCATATTGGGTCATTCTTGACACTGAATCTGGCAGCAAGTTTTTAAGGAGAAAAGAAAATGAATGATTGTATTCTTATTAAGTGTCAGACATACTGGTAGGCACTCCGCATATAATATCTCATGGTAAGTATAATTATTTCCTCTTTTGCAAGTGAGAAAACTAAAATTCAGACATTAATACCAAAGCAGAGTTAAATTATTTTCATTGTGCACAAATGAATTAAATGAATGGATTAATCAGTCAATGGCACAAGCAGCCCAACTGTGTAGTAGGTGATAGGGGAAAGAGGCAGAGAATTAAAGCGTATCAGCCAAAATAATGTGTCAGACATGGCTCAAGATGATTTACATATGTGACTTCTTTATGTATCAAATTGCGTGCAGTAAGTTTTGAATAAAATGATAGAGACAAGAAATCAACATAATTAATACATAATAAGACTTCAATATATGTTTGTCATTGTTATTTTTATTTCCATCTTATAGAGGGGAAACAAGTTCACACAAGTTGTACACATTGTCTGACATTACAAAAAGTTTGTAAGTAGTAGAATTTGTCCATTTGGCACCAAATATCACATTATTTCAATTGCACCGAGTAAAATAGAAATGTTAATTCCTAAATATCTGATACAACAGACTGAAAGATATCTGTTATTTTTGTATATGCTTATGGTTAGCATGTATTAAGAATTTACTTAGTCTGGGAACTACTATGTATTTCACAAACATTGTCACTTTAGAACCTCACTAATTTCATGCTTGCAAATAAGGAAACTAAGATACAGAAAGGGGAATTGACTTGTCCAAGGTCACAAAATTATTTTGAAGACTATCTCATTATAGAGGCCATGCCTTCATCCTACATTATGTTGTGCTAAAAGCATCATCCTCCAGCTCAGAATTCATGTCTAAAGTATAGTAGACTTTATTGTCTACACTTTCCAGTGCACTTCAATGTTCAGTGGTCCATAAAATAAGATATTAGCTTAATATATGGTTCATCTCACTAAAAAATTAGACTACAAAAAGATGTTTTGGATGTCAAAGTCATTAGCCCATATAAAATTCATTATCATTCACTCATGACATTCAAGAAAACTATCCATTAAATCATGATGAATTTATGTTAGTCAGTGTCTTGCTATTTTGAATGATTTGGCGAAACAGTTCTTAAGCACACATTTATTTACAATTCACTTTATAAAAATCTAAAATGGCCATAGACCTATAGTATCGACTACAGGAGAGCATTTTCCACAATTGTAAGGATAAAAACAAGAAAAGTACCATCACAAAGCTACAAGTAAACAGATACAAGAAAATAGAGAGTATGACTTCATATCTCTTACTTTATGACTCATGTAATCTTTTAGACCATGAATATTCAGTAGCATCTGTGGTCTTTTATAGATATTGAAGTTTTGGCATAAAGTTATACAGAAAGCACTGTATTAACAAGTTGAAAGATTGGTTCTATGTAGTCTTGACCTTTGTTTTTATTTGTCAAGTTCTGTAATCTTGACCTCTTAGAATACCAACTTTGTTTTGTTGTTGCTGCTGTTGTCAAACTCATTTATTTATTTATTATTTTAAAGATGTTGGGTATATTTTAGGGTTAGGTATATCGGTGGTCATTGTACAGATAAAGTTTGGAACTTCCTTTGGTCTCCACATTGCCTGGTTTGGGATCAGGTATTCTTACTGATGTTATGTATCTCCCCCTCTCCAGGCAGTGACCCACTACTGCCAATCCCTTTCATGCAGTATTATGATAAATGTTCAGGGTCTACCTATGAATGAGGACATGTGGTACTCAGTTCTTTGTGCTGTGATAGAGCAGTTAGTATGATAGACTAAATCCATCCAAGTTGCTACAAAGTTCATCATCTTTCCTTTATGGCTACATAATATTCCATGATGGATATGTACCACATTTTATTAAATCCAGTCCACTTTTGGTGGGCAGCACGGTTGGTACCATATTTTTGGTGTTGTGAATAGTGCTGTAATAAACATGCATGTGCAGTTATCTTTTTTGTAGAATGATTTGAGTTACTCTGAGTATATTCTAAGAAGGGGGAATGCTAGGTTGTATGGAAGGTTGATAATTGAATCTTCAAGAAATCATCACACAGTTTTCCACAGAAGTTGTACTAGTTTACACTCCCACCAACAGTAGGAAGCATTCTCTTTTCTCCACATCCTCACCAGCATCTGTTTTGAGTTATTAATGATGGCCATCCTGACAGGAGTTAGTAGGTATCTTAGTGTGGTTTTGATTTGCATCTCTTTGATGATTAGTAAGGCTGAGCAAATTTTCAGGTATCTGTTGGCTGTTTGTATGTCTTCTTTTGAGAAGTGTCTATTCATCCTTTATCCACTTTTAAATAGGATTTGTTGCTTTCCTTTTGGCACGCTTGCGTTCCTTATAGATACTGGATGTTAGGCCTTTGTCAGATGTATAGTTGGCAAATATTTTTTCCCAGTCTGTGGGCTTCCTCCCCAGTATCTTAATGGTTTCTTTTGCTTTGCAGAAGCTTTTCAGATTGATGAAATCCCACTTGTCAATCATCTTTCATGGCATGAGATTTTGATCAGGAATTGGTTGCCTATTCTAATTTCTGTGAGCGTGCTCCTGCATTTTCTAAGATTCTTATAGGTTGAGGTTTTATGTTTAGGTCTTTGATCCATTTAGAGTTGATTTTTGTGTATGGTGATAGGCAGGCACCCTGTTTCATTCTTCTGTATGTGGCCATACACTTTTCCTAGCACCATTTACTGAATAAGTCCTCCTCTCCCCAGAAGTTGTTGGTGGAGGCCTTGTGGAAGATAAGTTTATTTAGAAATCCCCAGTGGAATAAAAGTAAATATCACCACAAACAAGATCCCCCTAAAACACACAAAGACATGGACACTAAATAGCATGATGATGAGCAACTCCTGGGTAAACACAGAAATCAAAACAGAAATTAAAAGATTCTTGGAAACAAGCGCAAACCAAGATACATCTTACCAAAACCATTGGGATGCCATGAAAACAGTACTAAAAAGGGAATTTAGAGCTCTATGCACACACATAAATAAAACAGAAAGATCATGAGTTAATAGCCTAACAAAGTACCTAAGGGAACCGGAAAGACAAGAGCACCAAAACCCTAACTTTAGCAGAAGAAACCAGATCGTCAAAGTAAAAGCCCAAATACAGGACATAGGAGACAAAAATATAGAAAAAAAAATCAATGAAACAAAAAGCTGGTTCTTTGATAGGATAAACAAGATTGATGGACTCCCCCTAGCCAGAATAACCGAGAAAAATTCCAAATAAGCACAATCAGAAATGCAAAGATCAAGTTACAATTGACCCTGAAGAAATACAAAAAGATTATAAGAGATTACTATGCACACCTGTATAGACACAGTCTCGAAAACCTAAATGAAATGGAGGACTTTCTGACATCACACAACCTCACAAAGTTGAAACAAGAAGAAATTGATACCCTAAATAGACCCATACAATCCAGGAAAATGGCTCTGTCATAAGAAAACTACCTACACAAAAAAACCCCAGACCAGAAGGCTTTCCAGTGAAATTCAACAAAACACACAAGGAGGAGCTGGCACCAATCCTATTGAAAGTATTCCAGGCAATTGAGAAAGACAAAACCCTCCTCAAATCATTTTATGAAACTAACATCACATTGATACCCAAACTGGGTAAAGATCCAACAAAGAAAGAGAACTACAGGCTAATATCCCTGATAAACATAGATGCAAAAATTCTCAACAATATTCTAGTGAATTGTATCCAACAATACATCTTAAGTATCAATCACCCTGACCAAGTAGGCTTCATCCTCAGGATGCAGGACTGGTTCAGCAACCTCAGGACCATATATGTAATTTAATATATCAATGGATGTAAAAACAAGAACCACATGATTTTATCATTAGACACAGAAACATTTTTCAACAAAATCTAGCATCCCTTCTTGATTAAAAACCCTTGAACACTTAGGCATGGAGGGAACATACCTCAAAATATTAAGTGCCATCTAGGATAAACCCACAGCTAAAATACTGCTAAACAGACAGAAATTAGAAGGATTTTCCCTGAAAACTCTGGTTTTCAAGACAAGTTGCCCACTCTCACTCCTCCTGTTAAACATAATGTTGGAAGTTCTAGCCAGAGCAATCAGACAAGAGAAGTAAATCAGGGGTATCCAGATAGGAAGTGAGAAAGTTAAATTATCTCTCTTTACTGATGATATGATCCTATACCTTGAAAACCCAAGAGAATCTGTCAAAAACCTCCTTGCATTGATAAAGGTCTTTGGCAAAATCTCAGGGTACAAAATCAACATGCAAAAGACAGTTGCATTTTTATGCACCAACAACAAACAGGCAGAGAACCAAATAAAAAGCACAATCCCATTCCCAATAGCCACACACAAAAATGAAATACCTCAGCATCTTCCTAACCAGAGAAGGGAAAGACCTTTACAATGAAAACTACAAAACACTGCTCAGAGAAATCAAAGAATACATAAGCAAATGGAAAAATATTCCATGCTCATGAACAGGAAGAATCAACATTGTTAAGATGTCCATCCTATCAAAGGCAATCTACAGATTCAATGCAATACCCATTAAATTACCAATGTCATTCTTCTCAGACCTGGAAATGACAATACAGAAATTCATATGGAAAAATAAACAACAACGAATATTCTAAACAATCCTCAGCAAAAGAAACAAAGCAGGAGGCATCACACTTCCAGATTTTAAACTTTATAATAAGCCTACAATAATCAAAACAGCCTGGTATTGGTACGAAGACAGGCATACAGACCAGTGGAACAGGATAGAGATTCTGGAAGCAAAATCTCAATTTCTCAATATGAACTTCTTTTAAAAAGCAGAAGCCATGGCATCTGTGCCACTCATAGGTTTCATTTAAGAACAAATTGAATCATGTATGTTTCAGTATATGCATAAAAGGAATTATTTTCATTCGCAGAGGAAAAGAAGAAAATGAAAGCTCAGACTGGCTAAAACAAGACATGAAGATCACAAAAATAACAAGTCTAGGCATATGTTTATCTATGGAAAGTAAATATGTGTATAATCCCAAGAAATAGTATGAGATTCACCACAAGAAATGTTTCTTTGCCCACGCAAGTAATTGTCTACAGTTGTAAAAACTAAAACTTGTGAAAGATTAGTTAACTATTTATCAATAACTCTGACCCAAGTGTCCCAGAAAAACGTTTATAAAAATTTCCATTTTTAGAAGTAAAACCCTTTGACACTCACTAGACAGTTAATAATTTTTTCAAAAAATGAGACAAAAATATGACTGTTCACTATTATTAGTAAGCAAAAGCTTAAGAATAAACACAAAATTTGCTCAAAGTAAACCGTCAAAATATGTCCTTTTGCAGTGGTGATTTTAACGTATATCCACGCATTCCTTGCTACTTCTTTCTATAGAAAATAGAGCTTAATTTTCCCATCCTTGATTGTGGTCTGGACTTTGTTACTTACATATAATGAATAAAACATGGAAAGAGAAGGATAAAATGCTACAGGAGGAAAACCTGACA
Organism: Carlito syrichta; assembly: GCF_000164805.1. Taxonomy (NCBI): domain Eukaryota; kingdom Metazoa; phylum Chordata; class Mammalia; order Primates; family Tarsiidae; genus Carlito; species Carlito syrichta. The sequence goes on from NW_007247416.1 coordinate 53,386, forward strand.
GAAACCACCTTAGTTAAATGATCAAGGTTGGTTATATGAATTGATATCCTATGTCCTCCTATTTGATAGAATGAGTGTTGGGAGCCGGCCACAGAGGCCCACTGAGCATTAGGGATCAGGAAGGGCCGTTGACCCCAAGACCACTAGGATGCGTTCAGGAGCTATTGACCCCATTTTCCCCCCCTTTCTACTCAGCACTAACCAGATTAAGCTCCTGTGAGCTCAAAACATAGAAACTCTGAGACCGGGACAAACACAAGCTAACTTTAGAAGCTCATTGCTCCCATTCTTCCGCAAACTGCAGTTTTGGCTTTCACACAACTTATAATTCAAACTCGTGTCACATCTAAGAGCCTTAGTATTGGTCACAGGCCTCTGGGTCATGATCTTAGGATTTATTGAAGGTGTAAATTGTAGAATATAGTTTTAGAAGACAACCATTTTGTTGAAAGAATGCAGCTGGGTTACTTGCAGGTAGCCCACTGTGAACTTTGGACTGGGCCACATTCCAAACATTCTGGGATGGGCCACTTTCGTTTGTAAAGTAAATACTTCAGCTTCTATAGAATTGTTTAACTTGGCATAAATCAATCAACTTAGGATGAAAAAGGTTTATAGAATATGTCAGTCACAGATTAGGTTATCCTTTGTAATGGGATTTTAAGATTATCATATGAAAAGTGTTTAAAGGCAATCATTGATTAAGTTTTCATGGATTAAGGTTTCTGGTGGGTGGGGGACACCCCTCCCACATCTGACTTTGTGTATAAAAGACCCATTGTAATTTCCACAACACACATTGCTTCTGCACTAGACTGGAGTCCAGTCTCTTTCTTTCTCTCTTTCTTCTTTCCCCCAATCATCGACACCGTCTCCACCTTTGGGGTACCCTGAACCCAACTAGAGCTGGTCTCCAACAAATGAGAAGAGCACACTGCTCATATGGAATTCTTTATTTATATTAATAGTCTCAGGTTAATCATAAAAAAGCATCATACAAACACAGATTGATAAACATTTTACAATATGCCTAACCAATACTCTTTAAAACTGCCAAGACATAAAAAAAGGAAAGACTGAAGAAGTAACACAGATTGGAAGAAATTAGGACACTTACATAACAATATGAACTTCTACATTGGAACAGAAAAAAATGGGAAAACTGGAGAAATCTGAGTGGAGTTTGCAGATTAGTTAAGAACACTACACAAGTGTTAATTTCTTACTTTTGATCATTATACTATGTAAGATGTTGAAATTGGGGAAGCTGGTTGAGTGATATACAAAGGCTCCCTGTACTATATTTACAAGTCTTCTATAAGTCAAAAGCTATTTAAAAACACAACGTAAAAAACACCAAGATATTAGACTTAGATGTTAGTGGCTGCTGATATTACAGAATGCTGCTTATAATCTGCATTAATGTGGATTTCCCAATTCTCAAACTCTGACAGGCTAAATTAGCCATTGGCCAACTGCTTCCTATGAACATCCAACACAAAGAGTAAAATAAAATTAATGCTAACCATGATTAACTTATTTTAAACAAAACAATTATTTTAAGTATTAGCTCTTCCTCAAAGTAAGAAGCAAAGTTACAAAGAGAAGCAAGAGATATTATGCTTGCAGAGTTTGTATCACATAGAAAGAACATTAGGAATAGGAAAGAAGCATTCCTTCTACAACAAGCATAATTTTCAACTTTGTTTCAGGAAATTCTTTCTATTTAAGTCTACCAAGAAGATGAAACTGGAGAAATAAATGGTTAGTTTGCTAATGAATTATACATATAGAAGTGATTACCATATGCAAAATAATAAAGTTGGAAATCTAAAACATGCCAAACTAAAAATTCTACTTCAAATAGAAACAAAGAAGCAGAATATCATTTGAAGTCTGTTACAAGTAATTCCAAAAACCAATGCCATTCAAGTTGATATTAAAGTTTTGTTTTTACCAAGTTGGTTATATTTTAAAAAGATATTTCTTTAGAACATTGCTGTCTAGAGGAAAGAAAGTTCCAGTTACACTATGGCAATCTAAGAATATAACAGTTCACTCCATGCCCCTCTCCCTAATGATTGCAAATAACTTTACTGAGAAAAACAATAATAACAACAATGACAACAACAACAACAAAAACTATCAGAGGAGTCTATAAAATACACTAAAGCAGGCAGAATGTGAAAGTAGTCAGAAACTGAATGAATAATATTCATGATGGGGTGTTTGCTGGATTTTTTTTTCCTCTCATGGATTTTCTTCAAGGGTAGGTTTTAGTTGCTGAGTGGCTAAAAGGGTAATATAACACCCATATTTCTCTATAAAGAACCGGAAAAAGATGGCACAGAAAATGTTAGTATATCCCTAGAAATGAGAGAACTGGAAAGAGGATCCCCTAATTTTCTGAATGGACCTGCACAAATCTTAGCCTAATCTTATTATGCATATGCATGAGATAGACACAACAAGCATAGAAAAAGCTAAAAGAATGGAAATAAGGTTTTGATTACTACTATAATAGCTGATATACGACTTATGCTCAGTTATATATGTTCAGTATAATTTGTTGCTTAATCAAAAATATCTCCACTATAAGATAAGACAACTCATGATCTACACCAATGTAACAATTGCATTATCCAGGATACAGTCCAGAATTGACTGACATACAAAGAATTTTTGAAATGTGGCCAATTATCTAAGGAAAAGACAATCAGCATATTGACATGACACATTAGAGGTAATCTAGATGTTGGAACTAGTCAAATAGGGTCTATAAAGGAACTATTAAAACTTGCTTTATAGGGAAAGAGAAACATATTGCTGACAAATGAAAATATAAGCATTCTTAGCAGAGAGATGGAAACTGTGAAATAAAACAAATGAAATTTTTAAACCTGAAAAATACGATTTTTAGAAATAAAAGGTCACTGAATGAACTCATTTGCAGAAGACAGATAACAAAGGAACTGAAGATAAAGATCCATAAAATTATCTAAGTAAAAAATACAGGGCTGGTTGGGAAGATGGTGACTGAGCCAGTCCGACTATGCAAGTCCCCATGTGAGTGAGTGAGTACGTGTATGGAAAATTTTGTGTACACGCTGGTGAGCGAGTGGGTGTGTGAGTGGTTGACTGAGTGAGGGCTAGGGAGCTAGTGGCCAGGGTTCTCCCAGTGTAGCCACTGGTGCCACAGCTGCTGGGCTTGGACCCTAGTGACTCCCAGGTTGCAGAAGCCGAGCACCATTTTCTTTTTCTTTCTTTCTTTTATTTTTAAATCAAGAAACTCTCCCTGGGAAGAAAATGCTGGGAGAGACTAAGTGGTAGCTCAGGTGCAAGTGGTCAGGACCCTGGTGGAACAGCTGGTACTGCAGCTTCTCTGCTTCATCCCTGGCTCTTCCCAGGTCACAGAAGCCGAGTGCCCTTATTTTTTTTTAACGGACAAAAGTTTTTCTGGGAAAAAGCATTGGGGAGAAACCATTGTCCCAGGCTTTCCCTCACCATTGCAGCAGGAGAGAGACTGTGGGCTCCTGGCTTTGCCTACCCACTTGAGCACCTGGCAGGGCACTGGCAGCAAGGGCTGTGGAGGGAATCCAGAGGCAAAGTCCCACAAAAGAGGACAAGAGAGACACTTTATCAACCATCTTGAAAGTGGGGCAGAAAAGTACTCTGACTTTCTCACAACAGAGCAACAGACCTGATCTTTGTGACTGGCAGATCAACTACTTAGGGATTGATCATGACCCAGAGGGAATATCCTGAAAGCACACACTTTGGAGGGGCCTGATCAGTGCTGAGTTCCAGGAGCCCCACTCCCTACCCTGATCCAGCTGTGGGACAAAGGGTGTGGCCAGAAAAGGATAAGGATGTGCTCCAAAGAGATCAGTGGTGAGTCCAGAGTTGACCCAAATGCCCTCCTCCCCAGCAGTCCTCTTAATGTCAGACCACACAGCTGGGCTACAACTGTGAGGGACAAATCCAGGCAGAGCCTGGACATCAGTCGCAATAGGAGAACTCCATTCCAAGATAGACCTGGCTGAGGCATCCCCCAAGAGCACATACCTGGGGAAGAGACAATTCTGTACCTCCCCATGGGAGGAGATCTCCCTGACCATATGAGAGTGGGAAAGGAGGACTGCAACCCCACCCACCTCCACTGCCCTCCTCCTTCCCTACTTTGGACACTGGAGAGTGAAAGAGGTGGCTCTGCTGGAGAGACCTGATTAGAGGAACAATTACAGAGTCTGCCACATGAGGACAGTTTTTTTTTCAATTTTCAATTCTTTTTAATTTTATAAATTTTTTGACTGATTGTTTGTTAGTTCATCTATTTTTTAAATATTTTTCCTTTGTGCATGAATGTGTATGTGAGGGTTTGATCTGCATCCCCCCAAATTTTCTTTCTTTTCTTTTTCTGTTTCTTCTTTCATTTGTTGTTTTCTGTTTACATGTATATGTGAATGATTGTGTGTTCATCATTCAATTTTGTTGTTAATGGTGGTTTGTTTTTGCTCTTTTGTTCTTCTGGGGTTTTTTATTTTCTTTTTTTATAGTTTAAGGTGTGTGTGAATATATGTGTGAGGGTTCAAACTGAATTCCTTTTTTTACCCTCAGTCTTTCTGTTTTTCTTCTATATTCACTTTGTGCTAGGCATATGTGTGTGTGTTTAGTTTTCTTGAGTTTTTTGTTGTTGGTGTTGTTGTTGTTTGTTTTGTTTCACTTCAATGTTATTCCAGTTTGTTTTGTGGTGTGTGTGTATGTCTGTCTGTGTTTGTGTGTTCAATTGTTTTTTGCATTGGTTTCTGCTTCACATCATCATACAGAGTGATGGTGGGGAGTGGGTCTCAGGGAACACATATCACAATAAGTGAACCTTATAAATTGCAAGTAGTTTGTGAATCCTAGCACCCCATCCCCTACTTTATTCAAATTTCAAAAACTACAAGAGATAGCAAATCTTCCCATCCACTGTCCTATTTAAAAATAGAACAAATCCACAGCCCAGATCAGGTAAGAAACAGAAGACTGAGTAAACATCAGAAGGGAAAGCCCTGGACCGGATGGTTTTCCATCAGAATTCTACAAAATGTACAGGAGGAGCTGACACCAATCCTACTGAAAGGATTCCAAGCAATTGAGACAGATGGAATTCTTCCAAAATCATTTTACAAAGCTAACATCACACTGATACCCAAACCAAGTAAAGATCCAACAAAAAAAGAGAACTACAGGTCAATATCCCTTATGAACATAGATGCAAAAATTTTCAACAAGAGTCTAGCAAATTGGATCCAACAACACATCTCAAAAATCATCCACCATGACCAAGTAGGATTCATCCCCAGGATGCAGGGCTGGTTCCACATTCACAAGACCATAAGTGTCATTAAATACATCAACAGATTTAAAAACAAGAACCATAGGATTATATCATCAGATGCAGAAAAAGCTTTTGAGAAAATTCAGCATCCCTTCTTGATAAAAACCCTCAAATACCTAGGTATAGAAGGAACATATCTCAAAATAGTAAGTATCATCTACAATCAACCCACAGCTAGCATACTGCCAAATGACAGAAACTAAAAACATTTCCTCTGAAAACTGGAAAAAGACAAGGCTGCCCACTTTCACCCCTCTTGTTCAACATTGTATTGGAAGTCCTAGCTCAGGAAATTAGACAAGAGAAGGAAATCAGGGGTATCCAAATAGGAAAAGAGGAAGTCAAGTTATCCCTCTTTACTGATGATATTATTCTATACCTTGAAACTCCAAGAGAATCTGTCAAAAACCTGCTTGCACTGATAAAGGACTTTGGCAAAGTCTCAGGCTACAAAATAAATGTGCAAAAGACAGTCGCATTCCTATACACCAACAATAAGCAGGCAGAGACCCAAATTAAAAGCACAATTCCATTCACAATAGCCACACCAAAAATGAAATACCTCGGTGTCTTTCTAACCAGAGAAGTGAAAGGCCTTTACAATGAAACTACAATACCCTACTCAAAGAAATCCAAGAAGACACAAACAAATGGAAAAATATTCAATGGTTATGAATAGGAAGAATCAATATTGTTAAAATGCCAATCCTACCAAAGGCAATCTACAGATTTAATACCCATTAATTTACCAACATCATTCTTATCAGACCTGGAAATGACAATACAGGAATTCATATGAAAGCATAAATGATCACAAATAGCCAAAACAATCATGAGCAAAAGAAACAAAGCAGGAGGTCTCACACTTCCAGACTTCAAACTTTACTATAAGGCTACAGTAATCAAAACAACCTGGTATTGGTACAAGAACAGGCACATAGACCAATGGAACAGGATAGAGATTCTGGAAGCAAAGTCTCAATTTCTCAACCAACTTATCTTTGACAAAGCCTTCAACAACAACTACTGGGGAGAGGGGAACCTCTTCAGTAAATGGTGCTGGGAAAACTGGCTGATCACATGCAGAAGATTGAAACAGGATCCCTACCTATCACCATACACAAATATTAATTCTTAATGGATCAAAGACTAAATGTAAAACCTCAAACTATAAGAATCTTAGAAAATGCAGGAGACACCATTTTGGAAATTGGAACTGACAACCAATTCCTATTCAGAACCCTAAATGCCCATACTTTAAGAAATATGATAGACAAATGGGACCTCATCAAACTGATGAGCTTCAGCAAGGTAAAAGAAACCATCAAGAGAGCAGGGAGACAGTCACAAAATGGGAAAAGATATTTGTCAACTGTATATCTGAAAAGGAACTCAAATGCGCTGAAAGGAAAAAAACAAACAGACCCATTAAAAAGTGAACAAAAGACATGAATAGACACTTCTCAAAAGAAGATATACAAGCAACCAACAGACACATGAAAAAGTGCTCAGTCTCACTCATCATCAGAGAAATGCAAATTAAAACCATATTGAGATACCCCTAACCCCAGTAAGAATGGCCATCATTAATAAAACAAACAACAGATGCTGGAGAGGATGCAGAGAAAAAGGAATGCTTCTATTCTGATGGTGGGAATGCAAACTAGTGCAACCTCTTTGGAAGGCAGTGTGGTGATTTCTGAAAGAACTAGAAATTGACCTTCCATATGATCCAGCAATTCCCCTATTGGGTATATATCCAGAGGAATTCAAATCATTCTACAAAAAAGATACCTGCATATGTATGTTTGTTGTAGCTCTATTCATAATAGCAAAAACATGGAACCAATCATGCTGCCCATCAAAGCTGAACTGGATTTTTAAAATGTGGTACATATACCCAATGGAATATTATGCAGCCATAAAGAAGGGCAAACATATGGATTTTGCAGCAACTTGGATGAATTTAGAGTTGATCATACTCAGTGATCTATAACAGAAACAAAGAACAGAGTACCATATGTTCTCACTCATAAGTGGACCTTTAACACTTGTAATATTATAAGAAAGGGATTGGTAATAGTGGGAAACTGTCAGGGGAGGGAGGGTGGGATTGACAGTTGATGGAACCTGCTAGGGGAGGGAGGGGCATATCTCATTAATAAGGGTACTTGCATAGTCAACGTTTGTATACCTAACCTGAATTGTACCCCACATCTTTATAATTTAAAAAAATACAGAGAAAAACCATGGAAAAATAATGATCAGGGTCTCAGGTATCTGTGGGAAATATAAAAAATGTATAATATGCAAGTCTCTAGAGTCCCAGAAAAAGAAAAATCTTTGAGGATATGGTAAAGATTTCTCTAATTTCACAAAACATATGCATTTGTAGACTCAAGGAACTAAGTGAAACTCAAAAAGGGTAAACTCAAAGAAAATGCCACATATATAAATCAAATTTCTGAAAACCAAAGATAAAATAAATACTTTGAAAGCTGCTAGACAAAAAATGGCACATTACCTCTTAGGGAGCAATAATTTGACTGAGTGTTGATTCTTCATCAAAATCAATGGAGGCCAAAAAGTAAAATAAAGATATTCTCTGATGAAGGAAATGAGGAAAATCTTCATTAACAGGTATGCTCTAAAATAAATACTAAAGAAAGACCTTTGATCTGAAAAAAAAAATTAATACTATACAGAAACTTGGAGATTCTGGAATAAAGCAATTTAACAAAAATATTGAATGCTAGGTAAATATGAAAGAAAACTATATTCTCTTAAGTTGCTTAAAATTGTTTTAAAGTGTAAGTTTTATTATTAAGCTTTGAGACCAAAAGATGAGGAGATGACTGCCACTGGAATCATGGTTTGTTACTCACAATTCTCAAGAGAGAGGGAGCACCCCAACCACACAAGACACATGGGAAAGCACCAGGGTTGGTCAGGGTGCAGAATGAGAGAAGGAAAAACATGGGCAAGATCTTTGTTCTAGTTTTCATTGGGCAGGGAGTGAGGGACTAGACACAGAGAGTAGACCAAACAGATTTAGGATTGACTGTCTGAAGTGTCAGTGAGCTCTGGGAGCTGTCCCGTTGTCTGGCACTGGTTCCCAGGATGTTTAGGGTAGGGAAACAGTCCTATCCATTCATTTATGTATTGTCTATATTGAATATTATTTTTACTATTACTTCTACACTGAAACTACTAACACTGTTGAGTGAAACTAAAAAAGACTCAAATAAATGGAGAGAGATACCTTGTTCATAGGCTGGAAAATTCAATGTTTTTTATAACTGTTTTCAAACTGATCTACCTAGTAAATGTAGTTCCAATTTTGTACCAATTGATAAGCTGATTCCAAAATGCATATAGAAATACAAAGGTACTAGAAAAACTAAAGCAATTTAAGAAAATAAAAACTTCTGATTTATTATGAAGATAAAGTAATCAAGAGAGTTTGTTCTTAGTCAAAAGACAGACATGTACATCAATGGAATAAAATAAAGAGTCTGGAATAGACCCACATAAATAGTCAGTTGATTTTCAACAACAGTGCTTAGATAATTCAATGGAAAAAGGAGTCTTTCTACACATGGTGCTATACTAATGAGAAAATCAATCACCTATCTATCAGTATGTTCTTACTTCACATAATACACTAATGTCAAGTAAAGGTGGATCACAGACTTAGAAGTAAAATATAAAACTATAAAGCTACAGGAGAACAGAGGAAAATACTTGCAATTTGGTGATAGAAAAATATTTCTTTTCTAGAAAACAAAAAGTTACACAACATAAAAGAAAGAAAAAGCTGATGTATTAGACATCATGAAATTAAAATTAAGATACTTTTATCTAGAAAAAAAACACTACAAACATAAATAAAATATCTGCAAAGCATATATCAGCAAATGATTTTTCTCCAAAGATATAAGAAACACTAACAATTCAATAATAAAAAGACACTTCAATTAAAAAATGGAGAAAATATTTAAAGAGATATTTTACAAAAGAGTATGTGCAAATGAATAATTAGAATATTTAAAATGCTTGGCATCATAAGTCATAAGAGATAAATACATTTAAAATCAATAAATACCATTGTATAACTATGAACATTTAAAAAATAATAATGATAAAATCTGACAATACAAAGTGTTAGCCAAGATGTAGAATAACTATCACTATCACAGATTACATAAATAATGTAAAATAGTACAGTTTCTCTACAGAATGGTTGGTGGTCCTTATAAAGTTAAACATGCATTTACCATATGATCGAGCCGCCCACTCCTGGGTATTAACCTAATAAAAAAGTACATATTTCAATGAAGACTTGTACATAAGTGTTTATTATGTCTTTATTTCTAATTGTTCAACATTGGAAACAAACCAAATATCTATTAACAGGTAAATAGGAAAAAAAACTTTGACATATTCATGCAATTAAAATGTATGAAAAAGAAGAAAACTATTGATATGCACAGCATAGCACAATCTTGAAATCATTATAATGAGTTAAGGAAGTCAGTCAAAAATAATATGAACTATATGATGCCATTTATACAAAATTCTTAAAAATAAAATAAATATGTGACTAATATATCTGTGGTTGTCTGTGTATGGAGATGGAGAAAAGGATAGCTTATAAAGGTAAACAAGAAAAATCTTGGAGGAGATAAAAATGTTTAATATCTTGATTATGGTGATAGTTTCAAAGGCTTATATTTATGCAAAACTGAACAAATTGTGCACTTTAAATGTCAATAGCTCATCAGTGGCTACTATGAGAATTTTACACACACAAACTAGGAAACCTAAAGAAATGGATAAATTCCTGAAAACATACAGTCTTCCAAGATTGAACCAGGAAGAAACAGAAAGCCTGAGCAGATTAATTATAAGTAATGAAATTGATTTAGTAAAAAAATCTCCCAACAAAAAATTCAGGACCAGACAGATTCATAGCCAAATTCTACCAGTAGTATAAGAATAACAGATATCAATTCTATTGATACTGCTCCAAAAAACAAAAGGAGGAGCGACTTCTTCCTAACCAATTCTATGAAGCCAACATTGCCCTGGTACCAAAGCCAAGCAAGGTCACAACAACAACAAAAAGAAAACTATTGGCCGATATCCCTGATGAACATAGATGCAAAAATCTTCAACAATATATAGCAAACCAAATTCAACAGCACATCAAAAAGATAATACAACATCATCAGGTGGGTTTTATTCCAGGAATGCAAGGATGGTTCAACACATGCAAATTAATAAATGTGATTTACCACATAAAATTAAAAACAAAAACAATAAATGGAGGAAATGTATTCTATACAATCCAACATCCCTCTATAATAAAAAACCCTCAGCCAACTAGGCATCAAAGAAACATACCTCAAAATAATATGAGTGATATATAACAAACTCATAGCTAACATCATACTGAATAGAAAAAAAGTTGAAAGAATTCCCCCTAAGAACTGAAATGAGACACAAATGTCCACTTTTACCGCTCCTATTCAACATAGTGTTGGAAGTACTAACTAAAATAATCAGACAAGAGAAAGAAATAAAAGACATTCAAATGAGAAAAGAAGAAGTCAAACTATCTTTGTTCACTGATGATATAATTCTATACCTAGAAAATCCTAAAGACACCTCCAAAAGTCTTCTAAATTTGATAAGTGACTTTGGTAAATTTTCAGGGTACAAAATCAATATACAAAAAATCAATAGCACTTCAACACACCAATAATGATCAAGCTGAGAACCAAATCATGAACTCATTTCAATTTACAATAGCTTAAAAAACAAACAAACAAAAAACTCTAGGAATACTTTAACCATGGAAGTGAAATATCTTACAAGAAGAACCACAAAACACTAATGAAAGAAGTCACGAGTGACCAAAAGAAAAAATAAAAAAGGAAAAACATCCCATGCATGTGGATTGGAAAAATCAACATCATTAAAATGATGATACTGCCCAAAGCAATCTACACATTCAATGCAATTTCTCTCAAATTACCAATGATATTATTCACAGAATTATAAAACCATCCTAAAATTCATATGGCGCCAAAGAAGAGCCCAAAATAGTCCAAGCAATCCTAAGCAATAACAATAGAGCTGAAGTTATCACATTATCCAACTTTAAATTGACTAAAGACGATAGTAAGCAAAACAGAATAATACTGACATAAAATAGACACACAGATAAATGGAACAATTGGAAACCCAGAAATAAAGGCACATACATAGAACCAACTGATCTTTGACAAAACTGAGAAAAATATACAATGGAGAAAGGACGCCCTATTCAATAAATGGTGCAGGGAAAATTAGAGAGCCTTCTACAGAAGAAGGAAACTGCACTGCTCTCTCTCACCATATGCAAAAATTAACTTAAGATGAATTGAAGAATTAAATGTGTGAGATCTATCACAGAAACAAAGAACCAGGTATTACATGTTCTCACTCATAAGTGGGTCCTGAACATTTATCACAATGCAACAAGGGAGGGATCAGCATCTGTGGACATTTCCAGGGGAGGAGAGGAGGAGAGAAGGCACATGGCATCACAAAGAATACGTGATCCCAAACCAGGGGAAGTGAGGACCAATTGGAGGCCCAAACGTCACATGTATGTCGACTACTTATTTACCTAATCCTGACTTGTACCCCACATCTCAAAAATGACCTATCATCATACACAAAAACCAATTCTAAGTGGATCAAAGACCTAGATGTAAAACCTCAAACTATAAGATGCAGGAGACACCCTTATGGAAATTGGAACTGACAACCTATTCCTGATCAAAACCCAAAGTGCCCACACCATTAGAGATAAGATAGACAAGTGAGACCTCACCAAACTGAAAATCTTCTGCAAAGCCAAAGACACCATCAAGAGAGCAGGGAGACAACCCACAGAATGGTAAAAAATATTTGCCAACTGTATATCTGACAAAGGCCTAACATCCAGGATCTACAAGGTACTCAAAACATGCTGAAAGGGGGAAAAAAAAAAGTCCCATTAAAAAGTGGGCAAAAGATATGAATGGACACTTCTCAAAAGAAGAGATACAGGCAGCCAACAGACACATGGAAAAGTGCTCTGCCTCACTAATTATCAGAGAAATGCAAATCAAAACCACATTGTAATACCACCCAGAAAGAATGACCATCATTAATAAAACAAACAATAACAGATGCTGGCAAGGATGCAGAGAAAAAGAAATCCCTCTACACTGCTGGTGAGAATGCAAATCAGTGCAACCTCTTTAGAAAACAGTGTGGCGATTTCTGAAAGAACTAGAAATTGACATTTCATATGAGCCAGCAATCCCCCTAATGGAAATATACCCAGAGGAACTCAAATCATTCTACAAGAAAGATACCTGTGCAAGCATGTTTATTGCAGCATTATTCACAACAGCAAAAACATGGAACCAACCTTGTTGCCTACTGAAACTGTACTGGATTTTTAAAAAGTGCTACATATACACAATGGAATATTATGCAGCCATAAAGAAGGACAAACGTGGACTTTGCAGCAACTTAGATGGACTTAGAGTCTATCAAACTCAGTGATCTATCACAGAAACAAAGAACAGAGTACTACGTGTTCTCATTCATAAGTGGACCTTGAACAATTATTATAATACTATAAAAAAGGGATTGGCAATAGTGGGAAACTTCCGAGGGGCTGGTGGGATCAGCAGTACTGGGAAACTGCCATGAGAGAAGAGCACACCTCATCAACAAGGGTACTTACATAATGAACATTTGTATACCTAACCCTGAACTGTACACCACATCTTTGAATAAAGAAGAAAAATAAACAAATTTAATCTAACTTGAAAAACACACTTATTGCACACTAAAATGCAGAGTTCAGGGATTGTGGGAATTATTTTTGTTGTTATTGTTTTGTTTTGTTTTTCTTTGCGGCTTTCTGTGGCTTCCCAGTTACCCTTGTGTTGTTTTTAAAAGAAAAAAAAAAACACAAAGAAAAAAAGGAATTAACTGTAAGTCCTGAAGCTTTAAAAATCCTAGAGAAAACCTAGGCAAACTCTTCTTTGGACATTGGCCTAGGCAAAGAATTTATGACTAAGCCCTCAAAGGAAATATAACAAAAGCAAAAATAGACAAATGGACTTAATTTAACTAAAAGCTTCTACACAACAAAAGAAATAATGGAAAACAGACAACCTAAAGAATGGGAGAAAATATTTGCAAACAATGCATCTGAGAAAGGGCCAATATCCAGAATCTACAATGAACTCAAACAACTCAGAAAGAAAAATAATAATTTCATTAAAAATGAACAAAAGTGAACAAAAGACATGAATAGACGTTTTTCAAAAGAAGACATACAAAAAATTGACCAACATATGAAAAAATGCTGAACATCACTAAACATCAGAGAAATGCACACTAAAACCACAATGAGATACTATCTTACTCCAGTCAGGATAGTTTTTATTAAAAAGTTGAAGAAAAAAAGAAAAGAAAAGAAAACAACAACAGTTGCTGGCAAGGATGCAGGAAAAAGAGATACTGTTGGTGGAAATGTAAATTAGTATAGCCTCACAGAAAATGGTATGAAGATTTCTCAAAGAACTAAAAATGGATTTAACATTCAACCCAGCAATCTCACTACTAGGTATCTACCTAAAGGAAATTAATTAAATGAAAAAGATACCTGTACTTGTGTGTTTATTGTAGCACTATTCACAATAACAAAGCCATGGAATCAACCTAAGTGAGCATGAAGGGATGATTGGATAAGAAAGATGTGGTATATGTATACCATTGACTACTACTCAGCCATAGAAAAGAATGAAATCATGTCTTTTTGTGGCAGCATGGATGGAACTGAAGGCCATCATCCTAAATGACTCAGAAATAGAAAGTCAAAGTGGGAGCTAAACACAGGGCACACATGAACATAACAGAGTGAAATATTAGACTTTGAAGACTCCAAAATGTGGGAGAGTGGGAGTAGATTGAAGGATGAAATGCTACCTATTGAATACAATAAACACTCTTTGGATGATGGTTACACTAAAAGCCAGACTTCACTACCACACAATATATCCATGTAACACAACTGCAATTGACTCTCTAAATTTATAAAAATAATTAGAATATTATTCTTAATTATATCTCAATGAAGGTATGAAAAAGCAAATAAGGCAGGAAAAGTAAACTGATTTATTTCCATATGAACTTGTCACACAGTAATATTTATTCCAGAAATCTGCTAACCTCAGTATGGCATAACAACTTGTAACTCTAAATAACTGCAGTTAGATTAAAGGACTTTCCTTTGATAGAAAGTGCAGTCAAAGGGATATAAAATCCCTCTATACTTCACATACAATTCTATACCTAGAAATCCAATTTTTTCTTTCTTGATTCCTACAAACATGGACATGCTAAGATATGGAAACACATTGCCCTATATAAATGAGAATAATTAACACTGGAACAGTAATAACCACCACCCAAATTATTTGGATTTTTGCTTCACAATTAGCATTTTTCTCATACTATTCTTGAAATTACCAAAGTAAATCAATTTTCTTTCATATTTAAATGATTCAGTACTATCATCCCTTTGTCAACAGATTTTCTCCAGTTTATTTTTCCTTTGTTTATCAATCCTCTTTTAGCATAATGCTCTTTTCTCCCTTACTGATTTTATATTAACCTTGAAAATTTGGTAGTGAAAGCCAGTGAGGTAGTACATGAACCATCTAGTATCAATTTAGCTCTTTGTTTTGAAGTCTCACTTAATTAGCACAGATTTGGGGTGATGAGAACATTTATCTTGAACTACTAATCAAAACTGTACAGAACTGCATGGATCATTTGCAAGAGTATCACTTTTGAGGAGACAGTTTAGTTAATTAGTTAGTTAATTACTTGGTATGAAGGATAAAAGTCACTTCTGCTTTTATTGCATTTACTCTGTTAAATAAACAGAAAGTTTCTGTACTTAATGTTTATTCACTCTCTGGCAACCTTCCTAAGTACCAAAAAACAGTTGTATTTAAAGTGCCAAAAATTTCCCGGCAGTAGACGTCAAATACTTCCAGTAAAGATCTTATAAAATTTGGTATTTAGAGTAATTATACATCATTGGAGACGGCTCTTACACTTTTAGAAATGAAGTGGCTTCAGAGATTACTCTGTCCAGCCACCTGATTTCTCAGGTGACTTAACTGCAGCCCAGGTAGCTAGTGACTTATCTAAATTGACAAAGTGAGTCATTTATTCGTCTTTGTGTTCAATTTTGTAACTTCTTACTCCAGTACTTGATCTAATAATTTATTAAATTAATTAATTTTATCACACCACAAAGAAGCACAGGAGTAACTAATTTTTAAGACGTGATATCTATACTTTGACTACCCCAAGAAATAGACGTATATAATGACACAGATTGAAAAACAATCACACTCTATATCTAGTCTTCAATCCAATATATACCCAAATTACTGTTTCTACTTTCTCTAATCTCATCAAAATAAAATCAGGATTTTGGTATCTTCAATATTCTGGATAAATCAAGATCAGCTACCCCATACATTACACAATCCTCATTCCTTTGTTCAAGAACCAAAGAAAAAAATGAGTATAACACAATCATATTTCCTGCTTAAATATGATAGGATGTAATTTAAGTTTTAAAACACTTGTAGTCACTTTTATGGGGAGAGTAAATTGTAGGTGTGGCAAGAGCAGATATAAGAATGTAAGATAGGTGTCTACTGCCTGCATGTGTCATGAGGTGGAATAGGCTGGTAACAAAGAAGAAACAGAGAAGTAGACTTACCTGGATGGTGCTTTAAATGTGAAGTGGATATTGGCCATGCATGGTAAGGAACAGAGAGAAATAGTAAATAGCTTCTACATTTGGATCTGAAAGAATGATGATATAATTTAATTAAATGGAGAATATGGGGGGAAGTAGAAATAATTGGATTTGGAGGATACTAACATAAAAACTTTAATTTCAGAAATAATAAATTCAAGCAGCAAATTAAATTAAAGAAGTCAAATAGGTAGAAAATGTCAGTGTTGAACATAAAAAATGTGGGAGTAATCAACATATAAATGGTATTTTAATACGTGAGACAAAATCACCTAAGAAGAGAATATAGATAGAACCATGGCATTCCAACATTTAGATTTTGGGTGGATGAGCAATCATCAGTGAGACAGAAAAGGAGTAGCTGGCAAAGTTGGAAGAAATGAAGTAGGTTCTCCTTCTTCTTCTTCTTCTTCTTCTTCTTCTTCTTCTTCTTCTTCTTCTTCTTCTTCTTCTTCTTCTTCTTCTTCTCCTCCTTCTCCTCCTTCTCCTCCTTCTCCTCCTTCTCCTCCTTCTCCTCCTTCTCCTCCTTCTCCTCCTTCTCCTGACTTTGTTTTCTGGAACAGAGATTTCCCATATACTCCCTTTCTTCATTCATGCACAGTCTCCTCTGTATCAACATCCCGCACCCGAGTAGACAATTCGTTACAATTGATGAACCTATACTGACACATTATTATCCAAAGTCCTTCATTTAGTTTCCATCCTTGGTGTTGTTCATCCCATGGGTTTCAACAAATGTGTTATGCCATATAACCATCATTACAGTTTCACTACCCAAATAATGTGGGCTAATCTTTTGTTTATAACATCGTCTCTATTATAAGCACTAACATTGTTCTTTCTTATGTTTTTAATAATTATGAGATGTTTTTTGGTGACTTGCGGGAGTAACTGAGAAATGGTTCTGAATCTAGTTTACAATAACAGCAACCTCTGCCCAGTAGCAGGTAATGGAGGTGTGGTGGATTGTGAAACAGAAAAAAAATAGTGTGATTATGCTTCATTCTTTTAGGCTGCCTATTGAAGAAATTTTCTGTCACAAAAACAGTAGATTGGCAATAAGGGAAATGCATATCGAAACCACAATGAGATGCCACTTTATAGCCACTAAGGTGGTTATAATAAACAAAAAAGAGACAATAAGAAGGGGGCTGTAGAAAATTTGGTACCTTCATAAGTTACTTGTGTGAATGTAAAATAGTGCTGCCAGTTTTTAAAAGTCTGACAGCTTAACATAGAGTTGTCATATGACCCATCAATTCCATTCCTAATTATATATCCAAAAGAAGTGAAAATATGTTCACACAAAAACTTGTATATAAATGTTCATAGCAGCAATATTCAAAATAGCCAAATACTGGAAACAATCCAAATGTCCATCAACTGATAAGTGGATTAATAAATGTGATATATTTATTCAATGAAGTATCATTCAGCAATAAAAAAGAATTAATGCTATGATGAGGGTAAACCTTGAAAACATTATGCTATGTAAAAGAAGCTGGTCACAGAAGACTATTTATTACATGATTCCACTTATATAAAATATCTGGAATAGGTAAATTTTAAAACACACACACACAAAAATAGATTAATGAACAGCTGCCTAACTGGTGGGGGCTGGGCAGTGCATAGAAAATGAGGAGTGACTAGGTGTGGGGTTTCTTTTGGAGATTATGAAACCGTCCTAAAATTTATTATGGTGTTATTTGTGCAATTCTGTGAATATATTAAAAATTATTGAAATGTGTGCTTTTGTCTTTTCTTTTCTTTTCTTTTTTTTTTAGAGATGGCTTTCTCGCTCAGGCTAGAGAGCAGTGGCATAATCATAGCTCACTGCTGCTTCGAAGTCCTAGTCTCAGGCAATCTTCCCACTTCAACCTCCCAACCCATTGGAATTACGGTTGTGAGCCACTGTACCCCGCTGAACTATGCACTTTAAATAGATGAATGTATGGTATATAAATTACATATAAATAAATTGATTATTTTTTTTTAAAAAGGAAACAGTTTTTCATGAAAGCAGAGTTCAACTGTAATGAATATTTACAAGAATGACAAATTACCAACTTTTTGACAGGTAAGAGGTTAGTCATGATTTAACAAAAGAGTTGGAAATGAGAACCCTTCTGGAACTAACAGAAAATGTGAGTTAAGTGGAAACAGTGACTTCAGGCAATGCTTTATAGTAATTTACTATTGATAGATTCTGAGAAATCAAGTTAGAGCTGGAAGTTAGGATAAACTTTTTTGGTTGTTTTAATATGAGTGATGTTAAATTATGCTTGTATGCACCTGTGGATAATCCCTAGGAAAGAGTAGTAATTGCAGAAATTTCATAATAGTTAAGATGGCACTGAATATTGAATATAGTAAAGAGAGGAGAGATGGGCCTTTGATAAAAGCAAGCATTTCTTCCATTTTAATAGGAGGAGAGGCAAAAAATATGATTCAATGTTCAGATTGTGGATTTGTTGAATAGAAGGTGAGATATTTTTCTGACATCTAATAATATTTAGCAACATTGTTTCCAATGTGGTTAAATAGTAGATTAAAATATTAACCTAATTAGAGGAGGGAAAAGTGTTTGAGTTGATGACATGTAAAATATTCATTCTGAAGATTCAAAATATTTAGAAAAAAAGTTGTGCATCACTGAATTTTGGGACAAGGAATTTATATTGCAATTGTTAGCACAGGTAAGAAAAGTTTTTTGATATTTAACCACTGCAGTGTAGGCAGATAGTAAACAAATACTTGGGCTTAAACTTACTTGTGGTATTTTTCACATGCTTTCACAATGGAGGAAGCAAAGAGCAAGTAAACATATGGTATTTTGTGATGATAGTTTTGGACCACGGCCAGTATTGAAGGAAAGGAAGGCAAGACATGCATTATCAATAGTTAAAGAGTTAGAGAGTCAACTGAAGTCTCAATGAAAAAAAAAGAATCTTGGCATGGAGATATTTTAAGAAAATGAGGTACAAGTATATTAGAAATATGTTCACAGTGGAATGTTTGAAATAAGATTTTTGATGCCCTGAGGTACTAGAGGAGAAAAGTCTAGAGTTTCACCATAAAGGTATGTGGCTCAACTGGAATAGAAAGTCAAGAATGTGAAAACCAAAGTCTTGAGTAAATCATCCACAAAGAAAGTGAAATCACAAAAATCGATGTGAGAATTTTGTGGGGTGGGGGGGATGATTAGGGGAGAATAAGTCAGTGGTTAAAATATCCAGGAAATATAGAGAAAGTAACCTGATGGTGGCAGTAAGGGAAGAGGGCAAGTGATATAATCTGATGACATGTGCTGCAAAGAATCTGCAACTTTTGTAAGTAGGAGGAGGATAAATGATCTGTCCAGAGTGTCCGTAGAAAGCAAAAGGAACCCTTGCTAAAACTCTCAGGTTTGTTCAGAAATTTTTTATTGGTAGGTCTTCATTTCTAGAGAAATAGAAGAAAAATTTGGGAGGTACAGAATTAGTCATTAAATAGTTTTAGATTATGATTTTTGAGTGAGGATCAATGATCTTGGGTCATGACTTTGAACTCAGTGAATGAGGTAAGCATGATGTTATTTGTTTTCAGCTCATAGTAGGGTAACAGTTCAGGTCTGTTATCAGCTAGGATTTTGTTGAAAGTCATGGACCTGCTGTGCTACTCTTTACTGCTGTAGTTTACAGTGAAATGCCAAACAAAATTAAAAAACTAATTCTATACAGCAGTAATGTGAGAGCGAAGTCTAAAGAAAAATACTCCAAGGTTACTTTTGTGTCGATAAGCCTCTTCATCAGATAAAACAGTCTAACTAGGTTCCATCATGAGTACTAAGAAGAATCATTGCTTCACTTAGGATGGATGATGCTTCAAACTTGTGTCAGTATAGGATATTTCCCACTATATAATTAAAGTCTGAGACTTTTTTTTCAAAAATTAAAACTTGAGATGTCCATATCAGAATAAAATGTAGTTTGAAGAATATGTACTCTCCTTCTTCTCCTTCTCCTTATTCCTCTCATTCTCTTCTGCCTCTTCTCTTTCTCACATTAACCTAATATTTTATAAGTAATTTGAGATGAGTTTTTCTGAACAAAATCTGATATTTCTATCTTTAACACTTGTTCTAAAATCACATTTCTAAACTGGAGAACATATTTGTATTGAAGTATCAAAGTAAAATTGTTTTATATTAAGAGTTAAGTTTAGTGATAGCATTTTTCATTGGCAAATAAATTCAGGACAGTTTTAATGCTTATTCATGATTTATGATTATTTTGAATCAGCTTGACTTGAAAAATTTTGAATAACATGCAAAGAAAAATAGTGGAAGTTAAGAAAATATGTATGAATAAATTATAAAATAAGTTATTTTTTAGACTAATGACCTAAGACCACTTTAGCATGAGGGGCAGGAAACAGGAGACTTATGATATAGCCTTGAACTGAAGGATTCTAATAGGTGACTAGAGACTCTCCTAAAAGTCATTACTGACATTTAGTTTCTTGATCCTAACTACAGCTGCCTCATGAATTGGCAGCTGAATATTGAGAGCAAAGTTATTTACAAGAGAAAACAATATTAAGATTGACTTTTGAGGGGCAGCAATAAAGTGTTTCTTGCTCATCTGTAAGGCAGCTGAATAGAGTTGATCATTTAATTGAATTTATGTTTTGCAAGATTTCCCAATTGTTGACCAGAGAATTATTCACATTATTCTTTTTGGCATAAGAAAATGTTCTACCCCTAATGCCAAAGAAATTTAAATTAAAATGCTTATTTTTCTTTTTATTTTGTCTTATGAATAATTTTACCTTTGTTCTTGCCTATTCCATTTTTTTCCCATCTAAAAGACTGAGTGTTCTGTGTTTTTGCTAAGAAAATTGTGATACAATTACAAGGACATGAATGTTGCTACTGGGTTTTATATTTATTTTCAATCTTTCTAAATTGTCAGTATAATGTCCCACATATGGTAGATGCTTAATAAATATGATCAACTGCTAAAACAATTTGAGCTTTATTGGTTACAAATTGTATGCAAGATAATTGCATTGAAAATCAACTCAATACAATATTTATTTACCAGTCTTCTCTATATCAGGCACATCATGGGTCAAAATACACAAGGTCCTTACAGTCAAACCCTTGTATTTTAGTTAGAAAGAAAGACAAAGATTGTACAAACACAATATATTATTTCTGATTGTAACAGGTACCAGGAAAGAAACAAATAAGGTGATGAGAATAACCAGCATTGTTATCAGATGGGGAGGTCAAGAAAATCCTTTGGAAGGGGTAACAACTGGGCAGTCAATTAAAGGAAGTAGAATGAGTCATAAAAATGTCTTGGAGAAGAGTGGTCTAGGCAAAGGAACATTCCAAATCCAGAGCCAGTAATAAGCTTGACATGTTTGAGAAACAGCAGGGTGATTAATTTATCAAACCATTGTGACCAAGAGATAGAATGGTAGAAAATGGTAGATAGTTAGGTCAGATAATTAGGGAAGGATCTCATCACATAAAGCATTGAGGACAATACTAAGGAATTTGGATTTTGTTCAATTTGAAATATAAAACTCTTGCACCAATACATATGTTTTTACCAGGTGAGTAGCATGATTTGTTGAATGTTTTAAACAGATCATTATAACTTCTACATAAAAAATAGATTGTGCAGAGAGTGGGAAACCAGGAGACCAAATAGTAAATCCACTGCAGTATCCTAGGCAAGGTATGATGGTAACAAGTAGAGATGGTGAGAAACAGATTCAAGGTAAAATGTGTAAATTGGTGCTGGCAGGATTTTCTTATTTTTTGGAAGTGGAGTATGAGAAAGAATGAGAGGAATCAAGCATGATTCTTTGTATTCGGCCTGATAAAATAAATGAAAAGAAGATTATGTTTAAAAAATAAGGAAATGATAATCTCAAAAGGAGAAATTTGTCATTGAAAGAAATTTGGTCAGCATTAGTTAATAGTCAAGTTGTTTAGGATATAGATGTAGTCAGTACATATTTCTTATCACCTAAAGTATCACTTCAAATATTATGCTAAGGTCTTGACAGACAGAGATAATTAAGCTTACTTCAGTTGATACTTAATTCATAAGTTAGTTTAGATTGTCATATCTTTCAGAAGATGAAGATCCCTAGCTCTGGTCTACATTTAAAAATTCAGAAATAAAATCAATGTAACTTCAATCTTCTAACACAATTTAAAATGTCTTAGCTGATCACATATTTTCTCGACTTCTGTCCCAATAGCCAGGGCACAGAGAGTTATTTTGCTTTGAATGGAAATTCAACACGAACAAATTTGGAGCTTTTCCCTTTTTGTAGTTTACTAATATAAACTATTGATTTGTATACTCCAGTGCCTAATCCCTAGCCTGATAGAAAGAAATGAAAACAGAATATTTTTTTATACTGTGTTTTATCTCTGTTTATGCCTATTGTCCATTCAGCATTAAGTAGGAGGGAGATAACCCTGTATATAATGCTCTTTGTAGATGGAGAAGCAGCTAATACCGAATGCAGAGAACAACAGTAATCTGAAACAATGTACACCCAGAAGCAAAACAAAACTGTATAGCTGAAAAAAAAATTCCACAAAACAAGTGTCAATTCTCCTTTAGTGAAAGAAAAGGGACAGATTTCTAGAAATATAAATTTGACAGTGAGGATATAAACTAGTGATTCTTTGGTTAAATACAGCCTAGACATGTTCTCTCTACTCTCCAAGTGTTTTTTGTTTTGTTTTGTTTTGCTTTTTATGAGTTAGAGTCTCACTCTGTTCCCCAGGCTAGAGTGTAGTGGCATGTTCACTGCTACCGCAGCCTCAACCTGCTGGGCTCAGGTGATCCTTCCACCTCAGCCTGCCAAGTAGTTGGAACTACAGGTGCACATCACTACACTCGACTAATGTTTTTGATTTATTGTAGAGACGAGGTGTCACCAAGTTACCCAGGCTGGTCTCAAACCCCTGGACTCTGACAATCTTCTTGCCTTGGGCTCCCACAGTGCTGGGATTACAGGCTTGAGTCATCGCGCCCAGCCCCAAGTGTTTTTTACAATGATTTTTTGAATTGGTTACTAACATTTGAGAATTAAAATTTTACATCTTTCTTTTGAAATTCAAAATGTCTGGCAATTCTGGAGATTAGATCTGTATTCCTGAAAGACAGCTAGCTGGAGCTGATTAAATGCCATGGCAATAAATTTAGCAGTTTGCCACATTCCCGGACACTGTTTAAATGTCCCAAATGATTTCACGTTGGCCTTAGAATAAAATTCAGACTAACACAAGATTCTGCCTCATTTTTAGAGCTAGAAATATTCTACCATACCAATAAATATAATTCATGTAAATTTAATATTCACATTTAGTAAATGGTCCTTTGTGAACCAAATCTAGAATAGCTATTATGCAATTTACCGCTGATTGAAAAATTAGAGACTTTTATGTAGAGACTATGTAATCTTACTTTTTGTTTGGTATATTTTAAACAAATTTACCAAACTACTTTTATTGGTACTGTATGGGAAATTTTTGTCTCATTTTAAATTATATGATCTAGAATATATCAATACTGTCATTAGAAAAAAATTAAAATTACCCAAGAAGTTATTTATTTTTAATAAAAAGAAGTTACTCAAATGAAAGTAAATTCTTGGAATATAAGCTATTCAACTCCTCAAAGAAAATTACAATCCATCCTTTAATACTGTTGTTATTTTTAAAACGGTCTTAAATTAGAGCATGGAATTTCAAGTAATGGTTGAAATTTCAACCATGTGATTTCCACTAAAGACAATTAATGAATTAGTATTTCTCAAAATAATTCATTGAAAATTTTCTGCACTGACTTTTATGGGTGCCAGAAAAGACCAGATGTTTAGAATCTGAAAACATCTAGCTTGTCTGCCTCTTTTTGTCAAAGAGCAAGCCATAGTAAAAGAAATTTTTTTTTCAAAGTTGTGAGGTAACTATTTGGAGGAAGTAATGGAAGTTATATAACTATAGCCTCATGATTAATTTTTCTTCCATCCATCTGTCTCTTCCACATACCTATACAAATATAAAGAAACAAAGTTCCCTGAGTAGATACACGTGAAGAAAGAAAAATCAAGATTCAAAGTGGCAGAATCCTAGTCATTTAATATATTTCAATTCATGCTCTCTCTGTGTAAAAAAGATTAGTACTTACACTATGCATTTAGTGTTCATACATTTATCTTATTCTGTCATTTTGTTTACTACCCACACCATAGTAGCAACGTAGTCATTATAGGGTTTTATAATGCTCTTCTGATATATCAGTCAATGATTACACAATGTTATGACTCGATCATAACAAATTTTATTTATCTTTAAAGTGAAAACAACTCCTACTTATCATATAAAATGACTGTGATGGTCAAATAAAAAGATACAGGCAAAAGTATTTTTTAAACTACCCAGTTAGGAGAATAGCATCACTCTGGTCTTTGTCAAGTTTTGATTTCCAAAGATATTTAAAAATAATAATCAAGCAGCCAATATAAACATTGTTTGACTAATGATCATTTTATTTTTTAAAACTCCTGTTGGATTATACTTTAAAATTCAATCATCTGAAAGGCAGAAGAAAAATTCACTTTGAATACTGTCTTCCAAAGCAAAACATGTCTAATGGTATAGATACATAACAAATGCTTTCTGCAATAAATGTCTTTGACTGCTGTATATTTACAACCAATGACAGAATGCTCTAAATTCTTTTCCATATAGTATACTGTTGATAGAAGTGTCTTTCCCTCACCTAGTCATCTTTTTTTTTGCATTTCAATGAGATACAGTTATATAATTTTGCATATAAGAGTGAATTGAAGTCTTAGACTCATGACTTTTCTTTGTAATCTGGAATGAAAAAAAAATTATTAATGGAAATTACATTTTGACTTACCAGAATTTTCTGAATGGTAGTTTTGCAGGATACATTATCTTTCTAAGGTTAGCATCTTTTTTGACATATATTAGAGACATATATTTTGTTTATATATATAAACATAATTTTTCTAGACCTTTGTATTATTTCTCTAGACACTGTGTGGTATCTCATATATATGTCACAAATAATATATATATATGTAATATGATATGCATATGATATATATGTGTGTGTGTGTGTATACACACACACACACATAAATAGTTATAGTTATATATATAGTTATTTTGTGGCATCTGACAGATTTGAAGAAATGATCTAGAGAAATTATCAAGTGGGGTTCACGCGAGACCAAGTTCTGTATAGATAATATTTCAATTGCGCAAGTGATTTCAGTTTCAGTGTGACCTCATTTTCCATCAAAAGTCAAAAGTTCCTAACACAAATGGAGCCTCCTGCAGTGGTAAAACAAAGGTATGAATGCCAAAAGATCTAGAACCTCATCACAGATGTCATTAACATGTGGTGTGGCTGGCAGTAAATCACTTAAAACCTGTAGGCCTCTCCATATTTCTCATGTTGGGATTGAAATGTTTGGACCTGAAAATGATCTCTAAAACTTTAGCAATTTATCATCTTGATCAGATGATATTAAAATTTCTCTAGTTCTCAAAGTACTTATGATCTTCTTAAATCCCAAGATACTCAGCAGTAGGTTACCTGTTGTACGATGCCTTCTTTTTTTATTTTTAATTTTAAAGATATGGGGTACAATTTGGGGTTAGGCATACAACAATCTGTCTTCTAATTATTACATACCTTTAGGACATCTCAAAGTCCACAGGTTTTTTTCTGTAATCCATTGGTGGGCTGATATTGCTCAAATATTGTGCATCTGTGTTTTATTTTCTTCTTGAGGGAAGGATTTCTAGATTTTTTCAGATTTTCACTAGTGTGGGTTGACAAAGAGGTTTAAGTTATATGTTTCTAAACAGCCCAAACATAGAAGTTTAATATTAGTGATGCTGTTTATAAATTCTATCATGAGCACAAACACAGAATACTTTTTTTAAAACTCCAAGCTTATTTGATACTGTCCTTGATTGCAAACCACAAGACTCTACTAATATGAGCTTATATTGCATTAAGGATCTAGTTAACCAAAATTCTGCATTGCAGCATATGTATTATTTCAACCACTAGTTACTGAACATCTTATAGTTGTTAAACATTCTTGTAGACTCTGCAGAGTCAGTTTGAGAAACAGAAAGACAAGTAAATGGCAAATGGCTGGCAAATAGTGAGTAAAGACAATATTGGTATATGATGAGGTCAGAGAATTTCATTCTACTGTCAGTGAAAAGCACCTGGAGGGTTTTCAGAAAGATTATTAGATCTTGATTTTAATTTTAAGAGACCACTCTGCCTACTATGGAGAATACATTTTGTATGCATAAGTATGGAAATGGAGGAAATATTTAGGAAACAAACGTAATAGTTCAGAATACAGACACTGAATCTTGGTTTAGAAGGCTAAAAGAGAATATGGAATAATAATATATGAATGTATCAGATCTTTTTTGGAGTAGTATAAACAGAAATGCTGTTTGATTCAAGAATTGAACTTAACTGGAATAATAGGGAATTAACAGCACTTTTACTGGGTTTATGTGAAAATCCATGAAGATTACAAATTTTAGCTCTGAAATTATGAGACTCTTACACAAGGTAGCATAAACTGAAATTAGGTTTATGTTCCCCCAGCAATTACATAAAAGAGAAAAATAAATGAAAATCAAAATAAAATAAATAAAACTTGTTTTTATTAATTTCTGGGGGGTCCCTAAAATTGTTTCATCCCCAAATACAAACTTTTGCATCATAATCCTAAGATGTTATTTGTCTTCACTGAATTGACATTTGCACTGATGGTACAAAGCAATAGTAGGTAAAATACTGTTGCTTTAGTTCAAATCAAGATAATGGTTTTGAGGTCACTGTATTTTCATTATCAAAGACTCACCACAAAAGAAGAAGGTCAGTTTTACTTAAGAGTATATTTGATGAAGGAATAAATTAAAAATGTTATTAAATATGTCCCTTTGTGTGCGTATCTTTTTTATAGTTTCTATGAAAAATGGAGACTATGCAAAAAAAATTGTTTTGCATAATGAAGTTTGATAGTTATCTAGATTTTACAAAAAGAAAAGTACCAGTGCAATTGTTTGAATTGTCAGCTGAATTGGCTGCATTTACCAGGAAACACCACTTTTAATTAAAGAATTCATAACAAACCATGATTATATAGATTTGGGTTTGAGTCAGCAATGAGTAAAGTGGATAAAAGTTTTCAAAATTATTAATGCTTGCTGTTGCAAAACCATGAATGAATAAAAAATCTTTTCAAAATTCAATATAGACAAGTGAATTGTAATACAACAGAGTATAAAATGTTACTGATATAGATTCAAATTCTACATTGCAATAAACTATTCAGAAACTACTACTTGCATTTTGATATATTATAAAAGAATAGCCACAGTTTTCTCTAAAGTTCATGAAACTATTTCTCCTTTTTCCAACTGTGTATCTTTGTGGGACTTAATTTTCTAAATATTCTTCATCTCAAGAAACATATCAAAACAGATATAATGCATGGGCAGATTAAAAAGTAGATTATGTGTATATCTATTTTATATCTGTAAAATCATACATTAAAGAGATTTGAAAAATTGAAACAAT
Organism: Carlito syrichta; assembly: GCF_000164805.1. Classification (NCBI taxonomy): domain Eukaryota; kingdom Metazoa; phylum Chordata; class Mammalia; order Primates; family Tarsiidae; genus Carlito; species Carlito syrichta. Next base: position 81,338 of record NW_007247416.1, read on the forward strand.
GACTCTTCCCTCATGAAGTTGTTTTGCTGTAAAAATATAGTTATTTTTCATAATAATATGGTATCAATTTATGTAAAATGTAATGGGTCTATTATTTGTATTTTAAATTACTAATCAATATTTTTTTAAATTTCTGGTTCAATTTCTAATATGATATATCTATAACTATAACCCATACAAACAAAGCTTTTGGGAGTATTCAATATTTTTAGTGTGGAATGGAATGTTGAGATCAACAGTTTGAGGACTGTTACATTAATGGGTATATGCTAAATACTTTCTATGCACTGGGCTTTATTTGGGGACTATGAAAGTAGATATAATATGACATACAGTCCCAAATAGCTTCTAGTCAAGTGGAGTGAAGAGATGTACTCATAGTGATTCAGTGAAATGTGTTACAAAAAAAAAGGTTCTCAATCTGGTTTAATCCAACAAATTACTTACTGTACCGTGTCAGATGTCTCTATAAAGTACTAAAAGAATACTAATTCTAGTTATTGTTTTTTAGCACTCCCACCCCTAATTGCTTATGCTTATGTTTTTTGCCATCATTGCAACTATAATAATTGAAAACTAAAAAAATTAAATAAGTTAAAATAATTTGCTATTGCAACTATTTGCTTCTGATGCATATTTCATGTTTTACCTTATTGTTATGGTATCTTTAAAAAGTTAAACATCCTCAGTAAAGTCTTATGGACAGAGAAGACTAAACTTTGGGGTAAAGAAACCAATGGTCTTTAAAAAATATTTCTCAAAAGATAATATTTTAGTATTATTTTAACACTAGAATGTGAAGTAAAAATCAGAAAAACTTTTTTTTGTTAGTTTGGCATTACAAAAATTATGAACTTGATTGGAATGTACAACCTAAAGTATATTCAAACACAATTAGTTAATTTCAGTTTCTTCACATGTATAATGCACATTTATATAGGGAAACTATTCATTTTTTTTTCACAGTAACCTTGGAGTCAGACAGAGTGGGTCAGGTTTTTATCATCAGCAAATCTCTCAGCCTCTCAAAACTTCAGCGATCCCAACTGTGAAATGGTGGATAATAATAACATTATCTTAGTAAGATTGTTAGGAGGCTCATATGAGATAATATGAGTAATGCATTTAGCATAATACCTTGTACATAAAAGGTATCCAACACATGCTAGCAACAGAGAGATAGTGTATGTGTGTGTGTATCAGTATATATAATAAAATAGACACATGTAAATATATAAAACATTATATAAATAATAAATATCTTTTAGTAATATAAGTATCTGCAAATATGATACCTTGGAGGCTAGAAATATTTATTTTGTATAATTTTTCTAAAATCCAATTAGTCAAATTTTTAAAAACATCTGTCCTTTCCAATTGTACACTTTGAGGTCGTCTGTTTTCATTCTATCTTCTTTAAAAGATAGGAAAACAAAACAAACCTATAATCCCTGTAGTAGCAAAATGTATAGTCTAATAAGTAAGACTGATACATTTCATCATTGCAATGCTATGTCAGAAATAACAACATAGAACCAAATTGGAATGCTTTGAGAGCATGCAATAGGGGCACCTAATGGCATGGAGGCAAGAAGACAAAGAGGGAATGTTTAAGCCGGGGACTAGTTTGGAGTTAGCCTTGATGCATAAGGAGTTGCCATTTGAAGAAAGGCGATGGCATAAGGCATAGCATTTTAGCTGAGGGGAAAAAATGTAAAAAACTCAGAGGTGTGATGTCTAGGGGTAGGCAGGACCTTCAATCAACACATTATTATTTGACCAATGATTAAGAAATGAGTGCTGTGAAATTAACTATAAAATTTTAAAGAAATATTTGTATCTAGGTCCAATTCTATACATTATTTTTTTTTCTCTTTTTATTTTTTATTTATTTTTTAATCAATATTTTTTATTATGATTTTGTGGGGTACAGTTAAGAGTTAGGTGTACAATTACGTTTCATTCAGGCACCCTGTTGATAAGAGGTGTTTCCCCATCCCCAGACAGATATTTGCGACTGTTAATTCCACCCCCCTCCCCCCTCATAGTTTCCCAGTACCGTCAGTCATTTTCTTATAGTGTTACATTGGATGTTCAAGGTCCATTATATGAGTGAGAACATGTGATACTCGGATCTTTGTTTCTGTGAGAGGTCACTCAGTATTATAGACTCTAGTTCCATCCAGGTTGCTGCGAAATTCATGATTTTGTTCTTTTTTATGGCTGCGTAGTATTCCATCGTGTATATGTACCACATTTTTAAAAATCCAGTCCTCTTTTGATGGGCAGCATGGTTGTTTCCAGGTTCTTGCTATTGTGAACAACGCTGCGATAAACATACGTGTGCAGGTATCTTTTTTATAGAGTGATTTGAGTTCTTCAGGGTATATTCCCAGTAGGGGGATTGTGGGGTCATATGGAAGGTCGATTTTTAGAGCTTTTAGGAATCGCCACACTGCTTTCCACAGAGGTTGCACTAGTTTACACTCCCACCAACAGTGTAGAAGTGTTCCCTTTTTGCCACACCCTCTTCAGTAGCTGTTATTTTTTGAGTTGTTGATAATTGCTATTCTGACTGGAGTTAGGTGGTCCAATCCTATAGATTATATTCCTGTGGAACGTATGTGTATTTGTGTGTATGCACACGTGTGTGTGTGCGCGCGCGCATGCGCAAAATCCACAATGCATATGAACTTGGTTGGGGTAAGTTTGGAGCAGCTGTAGATGAATCTAGAGAGACAGAAAATGATGGATCACAGATTATCTCCTCTGTCATGTAATGAATGAGAACTTCATCCTGTGCATAAGAAACCACTGACAGTTTTTAAGCAGGATGATGACATTGACGAATTTTTATCTTAAACAGCATTGTGGTATCAGAAAAGGAAGATTAGTTGGAAAGAGCTAGGTTGTAGGCAGGGTACTTAGAGAATAAACAATTTCTTCAGACTAGGAAAAAATGATTAGGACTCAACCTAAAGCATTGAGGAAATGGGAATGGAAAAAGACAAAATTGACAGAAATTGATCAGTCAACATAAAGTGTTTTTAAAAGAAGAAATTGTAAAAATTACTTTGGATATTCCATTTTCTGGGTAGTGAATTAATGCAGCAACTTATTGTGTTGGGCTCCTGAGTTACGTTTAAGAAGTATCAGGTAGGGCAACCCCCTCGGCTCTCCTCCTGTTCTGGGAGCTTTTCTATCCTCTCAATAAAGCCTGCTTTCTTTAAAAAAAAAAAAAAAGTATCAGGTAACGTGAAATAGACAATGTCTGAAACTGCTTTGCCAGAGATAATACATATTACTCAAATAAATTGTCTAACATTAGCATGCTATCAAAATGATGGCATCTCTGAGGGAAACCATGACAATGTGGTCTAGGCACCTCACTTTCTGAAGATCTACTTTAGAGGGATGGATATATGTCATATTCATTAGGCTCAAAAAATTTGATGTTTTCAGAGACATTCTAGCAATTGCCTCATTGCAATCAATTCCTGGCCTGGAAAAGAGATGGTCTCATTTGTTGATTAAAGAAGGATTGATGTGTTTTACAAGAGCTAAAATTGACATTCTGTTGTATAAATTAAGGAGCCTTACTTGTAAGGGTCACATTACTGCCACCTAATGTGGAATGGAAAAGTGCTGGAAGTCTGAGTATATATATATTTGGAATACTAAAATGTAATTCATCCCTCTCTCTGCTTGGCTGAATTTTGCTCATTGTTAAGACTAAGATTGGGTGCTATCTTTCACAATAAGTCTTTCTTAATCTGAACTCATTCCTAACTTGGACTAGGTGCTCCTGTTTTTGCTTCTGCAGTATAGAGTGAATGTCACAGCAATTTCTAGACTGTTGATGGTAAGAAATGTCTGAGTCAACGGCATCTATCAAATGCCTATTACATGGATGATATTTCACCCATATCCTGTCCTTGGCAATCTCCATTTTACTTCCTCTACTCCTATTTTCTCAATAGCGCTTGTCAACTTTTAGTGTGACGCATAATTTTCCTATATTTTGCTGATTATTTTCTATTTCCCCACACCATAATGTAAGCTTCTCAGAAATAGAAATTCTTATCTGTTATGTTGTACAGAACCCAGTGCTTGCTACATAGTAGTTGCTCAATAAATATTTGTCATTTGAATGAAATGACTCATTATAAGGTTATTCAACTTTATGGAAGAAAATATGGTAAAAAGAGTTGTCATCACTTTAACAGATATTTACCAAATAAATATAAAACTTCAAAGTTACATATGATAGAAAATGAAATAAAAAATTTGACCGAAACTGTTTAATAAAAATGTCTGTGCTAAATTAAAATAAAATAAAATAAAATAAAGGAATATTGAATTTTGTCAAATGCCTTTCTATTGAGATGATCGTCTCAATACATGTAGAAAAGGCATTCAACAAAAATCCTCAACAAACTGGGCATTGAAGAACCATATCTCAAAATAATAAGAACCATATACAACAAATCCACAGCCAATATCATATATAATTGGGAAATGTTAAAAACATCCCTCTTCAGAAAAGGAACAAGACAGGAATGTCCACTCCCATGATTCTTATTCAACATCATACTCGAAGTCCTAGTAAGAACAAACCATCAAGAGAAAAAAGTAAAACGCATCCAAATCTGCAAGGAGGAAGTCAATCTATCCTTATTTATGGATGACAGGATTTTATGCCTAGAAAATCCTAAAGACGCCTCCTCCAATAAGCTTCTACTCTTGATAAACGACTTCAGTAAAGTCTCAGGATACAAAATCAATGTCCACATATCTGTAGCATTCCTATACACCAAAAATACTCAAGCTGAGAACCAAATCAAGAGATCAATCCCATGCACACTAGCCACACAAAAATAAAATACCTAGGAACACAGTTAATTAAGGAGGTGAAAGATCACTACAAGAAGAATTACAAAACTCTCAACTACAAAACACTAGAAATTTTAGATGACACAAACAAATGGAAGAGCATCCCACGTTCATAAATTGGAAGACTCAATATTGTTAAAAATTACCATATTGCTAATTCAATGTACTTACTATCAAAATACCAATGTTGTTCTTCACAGAACTAGAAAAACAATCTTAAAATTTATATGGAACCAAAAAAGAACCTGAATAATCAAAGCAATTCTAAACAAGAAGAGCAATTGTGAAGGCATCACACTGCTTGACTTCAAATCATACTATAAGGCTGTAGTAACTAAAACAGCATGGTACTGGTACAAGAAATAGGTAGATAGATCAACTGAACAGAATAGAGAACACTGAAATAAAATCGCATAGCTGCAACCAATTGATCTTTGAAAAAGGTGACAAAAATAAACAATAGGGAAAAGACTCTATTCAATAAATGGTGCTGGGAAATTTGGCTAGCCATATGCAGAAGAATGAAGTTGAATCCCTATCTCATACCACATATGAAAATTAACTTAAGATGAATTAAAGACTTAAATGTAAGACCTGACACTATTTTTTAAAAACCTAGAAAAAAACCTAAGAAACACTCTTCTGGACATTGGTTTAGACAAGCATTTATGATAAAGACCCCAAAAGTAATTGCCATGAAAGAAAAGGGACTTAATTAAACTAAAAAACTTCTGCACAGCACAAGAAATAATCAACAGAGTGAATAGAAAACCTACTGAATGGGAGACCATATTTCTGAATTATGCATCAGACAATAGGCCAAGGTTCAGAATCTACAAGGAAGTCAACTCGACATGGAAAAAACAACCCCATCAAAAACTGGGAAAGGATATCAATACACATTTATCAAAAGAAGACACATAAGTGGCCAAAAAACGTGAAAAAGTGCTCAACGTTATTGATCATCAGAGAAATGCAAATAAAGCCACAATGAGATATCACTTCACAGCAGTCAAAATAGCTATTATTGAAAAGTCAAAGAACAACAGATGTTGACACAGTTGTGGAGAAAAGGGAACCCTCATTCATTGTTGGTTGAATTGTAAACTAGTTCAACCACTATGAAAAATACTATGGAGATTAATCCAAGAACTAGAAGCTGAATTACCATTTGACCCAGGAATCCCACTGCTAGGAATCTACCAAAGGAAAACAAATCAATATGGAAAAAAGATATCTGCATTCGTATGTTCATTACAGCTCTATTCATAATAGTAAAGTAATGGAACCAACATAAGTGACAAATAATGATTGAATGGATAAAGAAATTGTGGTAGATATCCACCATGGAAAACTATGCAACTATAAAAAAAGAATGAAATCATGTCTTTTCATTTAGTCATTTCTGAGTCAGTCATCCTAAGTGAACTGACTCAGAACAGAAAACTAAACACAACATGTCCTCACTTACATGCAGGAGGTAAATGGCCATAAAGATAGAAACAATAGACACTGAGGAGAACAATAAGGTGGGAGGTACCTATCAGGTACAATGTTCACTAACTGGGTAACAGGCCAACTGAGACTCAATCCATACTACTACACAATCACAATATGTCCATGTAACAAACATGTACATGTACCTCCTGAATCTAAAATAAAATAGAAAATTAATTAACTAATTAATTTGAAAAGAATATTGACCTTAATTAAAATTACAACCCTTACCACATACGTATCTCCTCTTTTCTTTTTACAAAAGAAAATTGTATTAGATCCCTACTCAAATGAGAATAAACAGAGGAGTTCTGCAAATACTTTTGTCAAGTATTTTAATGGATAGCCTAGTTGGTTATTTACCAGTGTTCACTTAACTATTTCTGTTAAACCTCAAACCTAAAATGTTTTACTTTAGGACTTTATACTTCTCAGTCTATACCTTCCCACCTATATTACCTCCGACCTCCACTTTTTGCATTGATGTTTCCTCTATTTTCATAGATATTGACCTATTTGTGTAGAGACATTTTTGCCACCTTGAAAAGCAGATGACAATATGTCCCTTAAGTTGGGAGTTAGACTTTTCTGACACTACAGACTTTCCTTCTTCCATGAACACTCTCTAACCTGTGGATTTCTGAGTCCCTACCCTGCTCTTTTCTGGACTGGCCACTCTTCCTCACTCATCTTTGCAAAATTCCCTATAAATATCCGTGAGTCTCAAATTCTGTGCTAGCCCATCTTCTTTCACTCTGTGTACTTTTACAGAATAGTCTCAGTAATTTCCAAGACCTTAATTACTCCCTATTCAGATACTTCCCACACACTCATGTCCATGTTTTACCCAAATGTCTGTTGTACATATGCTCTTATATGCAGTGCAAGAACCACAAACTTAATACGCAAAAAATTAAGCTTATCTTCCCCTGAAAACTCATTCTTCTTCATCTGTTTTCCGTGCCAGTGAAAGGCATCTAACATTCAGGTACCTAAGCCAAATTTGACTTCCACATTCTCCTCTGTACATTCAACCAGTAACTAAAGCTTATCAGCTCCATCTCTTAAGTCAATAAGAATTTATTTGTTCACATTTCTCCATCTTCACTATCAAATTATCTTATCCTTAGGTCATTGTTTATAACTGTCTCTTATTTTTCTCACTCTTGTATTGCCCTTCTCGAATTTATTTATCTCACTGAAACCATGTTGATAATTCTAAAAGGCAAATCTAATAACGTCACTTTCCTCCTTTCAACACTCAATTGTCTTCCTGCTGCCTTGCTTCAAGTCCAAACTCCTTAGCAAGGTTTAAGGATCCTTTCTAATCTTGCCCTTGACTGACTTCTTCAATTTCAGATTCTACTATACTTTACTTCTCCCTTTATAACCCAGCCATAATAAACTTTTTAAAAATGTCTGAAGATATATTACTTAATCTTCTCTCCAGGCTTTCCAACCAATTGTTAAATTGGTATATCTCATCTGTGGTGATGCATAGATGTGCAATTCTAATGACATATACAAAATAATTTATGGGCTTAATTTCTGGTCTATCCTATTTGAAAAGAAAATCTCAACATGAAGTTGACACTCTTTCTATTGAAATAATCATACCTCCCATTGTGTCCCATGCAATTACTCATTCTTATATATCAATTTAGATGTTACTTCATTTTATAATCTTCTTCCAATTGATTGGTTACCCCCATAACATATTTCTATAGCACTTTATAATTTCTGTGTCATCATTATATTCCTTCAAAATGACAAACTTCTCTGACAGATGGAAAACTCAATGAGGATAAGAATCATGACTACGTTCTTTATTGTAGCATCTCAAGTGCGTATTGTACTGTATCTGGCATATAATAAAACTCCAGGCATGATTGCTGTTGAAAGATTAAGTGATAAGTTAGGGGGATTTTTTTTTGTCTATTTTCTTTGGGCTTAGAGTGTTTCTGATAGCATAAGTCAAGGATAACCACTTATTGTATACTTCAAATCAACCTCACCAGCTTCACATTAGAATAAGGGAAATTCCTTCAAATGTGACAATAGGTTGCCTCAGAATTATTTTTTCCATTTTCTTCTTCTCTGATTCACGGCTGGTTTTAAAGAAATCTAGAATAGGTTCACTTGGGGACAGGTTTCCAGATGTTATTTTATTCTCAAAGCCCTTTGTCTATTGATGGGTGGGCTTGTGTTTGGGCAATGAACACATTCATCTCATACCTGGAGGTAAAATATGCTATCACTTTGAGGATAATAAGTAAGAACTTCCCTACTTAATTGCTTGGGGATAAGTTCTGGAGAGGTCTGTCAACTACACAGGGAACTTGCATGTTTTATCATTTTAAGGATAGGATTAGTATCATTGAATGATAGGGTCATTGAATAGGAAAAAAAATTAAAACAAGAATTGGAACTAGATAAAATGGTGTGACTGAAGGATTGTAGCCTAGTAATATTTGATTCTCAATAAGTCAACTGTATTACTAATCTTGTTATTATCAGTTGATAAAACTATCTGTGGGTAGGAAAAAAACAGCTATCAATTTAATGTTCATTAAGGAATAACTGTACAGATGTACATATGTGTATATATATGGCTAAGAAATATTTAATTTTTAAAAAGTGATCAGATGCGGTCTAAGTGAGCCCAATAAATATTAAAATTTGGGTCTCCTATAATTACTTATTGTCACATTAAAAAATGAAACTTATGATATTTTAAGGATATAAGCAAAATCCTATTCCTCTTGATCTAGGGCCCAGAAATTTTTGCCATTAAAAATTTGAGATGTCAGATTTTATAACAAGTTCCCTGTTCTTAACGGTCCCAGAAATATAAATCAAGCATAGGTTTCCAGGGGTTTTACATGTAAAAATTAGTTATGAAGAGAAAAATATAAAATCTTCTGTTTTAATGATTTTTCAAGTCAAAATTTTCTTGCTTTTTTTGTTAGAATGATAAAATGATGACCTTGGAAAGATCTAAAAAAGATTAGTTTTGACACTTTAATAAGAGATGTCCTAGAAGTAAGAAGAAGATATAAATAGCCAAATGTATATCTTCAAATATATTTCCTTCTATAAAGCCCTATAGGATACTTTAGATTTATTTAATTATTATTATTGTTTTTGAAAGTGAAGGAATCACATTGACGTATTAGACAGGAATATGTGATTGAGTTTGTGTTATGAAGTGTGATTAGGCATTTCCCAGCAGTACTGCAGGCAGAAGAAAGGCCTGTAATAATGGTAGGAATATGTGGAAAGGATACAAGATGAGGAGGTAAGGTTGGCAGAAACCAAATCACACAGAGCATTATCGGTAAGTTATGAGTTCAGGTCTTTATCCTAATAAAAGCAGGAGGCTTTGAGGAGCTTAATATTAAATCAGCACAAGTAAATATATTATCGGCAGACAGGATGGAATGTTCAAAATTATTTCTAAAAATATTAAGGAGTAAATTTCTTTTTAGATTTTTCTATTCTTGAATTTTACTGTTTATTTCTCCAGTATTTTCATCCAGGCTAGCCCTAAAAAACTAGGCAAGACATGTGGGAAAAACTCCTACATGTAAACATTTATTGGACAGATATGCTAACAAATACGGATTTCGCACTTTCCAATGTCTAGATCTATAAACAACCCAGGCACTCAGGATAAAAGGGTGAACCAAACAGAACTACTGCTTTCCTGTAGCTCACAATAAAAAAAAAATAACAAATTCTCGAGAACTTGTGAACTTTTTCTAACAAGCATGCATGGCCAAAGCTAATTGATAAGCTGAACAATTTTGCCTGGTAAGATAGGTAACCTGGATACAGTATCTAGACTTAATTGTGCTTCCTTTCAAAACAGATTAGTTTGACCATATTCCTCTCTGATTCTGACTTTTTCAACCACTTAGTTGGGGGTTATCAATTATTGGGCCATTTGGTATTAGTATACTGAGAATAATAATGCAACACATCGCCTTTGTCATAAAACTTGACACAAATATTGTTAGGTGTTGCTCCAACCTAAGCATCCCTGTCCTCCCTTGGTGAAGGTGGCAGATCTGAGTCACCAGAGTTGCTCCAACTGACAGTAAGACAACCCCCAGATACATGAGTGAACCCAGTCAAGAACAGCAAAGCTGCCTAGTTGACCACCAACAGAACAAAAGATACATGATCAATACTCAGTGTTGTGTGTCACTGAGGTTTTGTGGCTGTTTTTAATGCAGCATTATTGTGGCAATACATAATTAAAACAATCTGAAGTCAATTTGTATATAAAAAGGTCTATATCCCTAGAAATCATCAGCAGTATCATTCCTAGCTTCAGCTATTCATATAAATGACATCCTTACAGGCGTGTCTTTCAGAATCATGGCTTATATTCCTTGCCCCAAACCCTCTGAGCCTCATACTTGAATATCAAACTATCGGGGCAAAATCTACACTAGGATATCTAATTGGACAGCTCTAACTTAACCTGTTCAGATCAGAACTTTTGTATCCCTCCAAAACTGCTCTTTTCTTAGACTTCTACATTCTAGTAAAGGACACCATTATTAACCTAGTTACTCAGGGCAATACTCAAGTCTAGTATACACTTTGGACTCCTTTTGTCCATTAATCTGTTTACAAAACGTCAGTAAGTCCTGTTGGCTCTTTCAGATATAGCCTAAATCCAAACTTCGTGTATGCTATCTTCTCTCACCTAAATTCTAAATGAATTGAGTAATGTCCTAACTAGGTTCCCACCCTCTACTCTTTCTTGCCTTGATACAGTTATGTATCCTCACCACAAATATTTTAATCTTATTTAAACTGAAAATTAAGTCACATTATTTTCCACTCAAAACCCTTCATACTCCAAACTAAATTCAATGTTCTTACTGTGGTCTATGCAACACTACATGATTGCTTCCCCCCACCTCCATCCATCTTCTTATATCTACTTCCACATCACTTTTTAACTCTCCCCCTTGGCTATTAGGTGATAGGGTGGATGCTGGAATTGTTGTTCTATGTCAAATAAATGCATATCAAATTTGGTCCCACTTCAGGACTTTTGCATTTGCAGTTTTCTTTCCCTAGAAAGAATTTCACACAGATATTTGCATGATCCACTTACCTTTATTAAATCTCTGCTAAAATATCCCTACTACAAGGACATATCCACAGATGCTCTTTTTTTTTGTTTTTTTTGTTTTTTTGAGCTGGAGTCTCACTGTCACCCAGGCTGGAGTGCAGGCAGTGGCATGCTCATGGCCACCCCAGTGTCGACCTGCTAGGCTCAGGCGATCCTTCTGCCTCAGTCCTCTAAGTAGCTGGAACTACAGGCAGGCGCTACCAGCCCAGTTACTTTTTTTATTTATTGTAGCGATAAGGTCTCACCAAGTTGCCCGGGCTGGTGTCAAACCCACGGGCTTGGGCAATCCACCTGCCTCAGCCTCCCAGAGTGCTGGAATTACAGGCTGAATCACCGAGCCTGGCCCATGGATGTTCTTAATTAAAATCCCAACACTTACCACATACACATCACCTCTATTCCTTTCAATTCCATTGCTTGGTATGGTTATTTATATAAGTAACAATTTGTTTTGCTTTTTGTTTTGTTTTGGCTTCAATATCCCACTAGAATACGAGCATCATGAAGTTAAAGATTCTGTCTTGTTTACCATTTTAACAAATCCCAAGCCTAGAATAGTGACCCCTCATTACAGTTACTCAATACATAATAGCTGAATGAATGAATGTGTAAGACTTATAGAAATTGCCCCAGTGCCTGCTACTCACCTCTTCATAACAGATGCTTATGTTCGTGAAGGATCTGCCTTTTGGTTAATTGTGATGGACTAATCTAGCTCTTTTCTATCATGAGAGTTTGAACAAATCCAAGGTATTTTCAAAATGAAAATAAACAATTAGCTCTAATGCCATACAGATTAACTGCATCTTCATTTTAGAGGCATTAGAGATTAGAGGATGTCACTGCAGGGCATGAACCCACACACAATAGGCGCAACAGATTCAAAGCTTTGGTTCTGCAATGTTTGAAGGTTTCCATGGGAACAACACAATTCTGTGTTCTGTTTATAAGCTTAAAATATGTAGTGGCGAGAAAGTGCTGCTGTAACAAACCACGTGAGGATGATTCAAAAGATGAAAGTCTATAAAAATTAATGATCAGAGAAGAATGTGGTCCAGTAAATCAACAACCACATTATTAAAAACAGAGGAAATATAATTGGCCACATATGGTCACACTATAACAAGGCAAGAGTCATTGAGCTCTTAAAAGCCAGTTATCCATTTACATCTGCACTGTGAGGACTTACAGAGAGCACCAGATATGCTAACAGCCTTGCGGAAATGAGATCCTTCTCTTATTAATACTTTCCATGGCATCTAATTAGCTATTAAGAAAATGGCTTAACAGTGTGAGTGGATACCTAAAATAAAACTATCCTTATGAATTACCACCATCACATTTGCTTATAAGTAGAGCAGACTTGGAGATAATAGAAAATAATAGACTCCAGGCTACAGAGGTTTGGAAGCCAGGTGACAATTCAAATAAAACAAAATCACTGTGTATTTGAACTTCACTTAATTGCTTTGACTTCTCAGGATTTAAAAACACAAAAGAAACAAAATTTATTCTCTTACAGACCTCTGATTTGAAAAAATATATAATACATACCTACAAAGGGTCTTTATACAAATTTATGTTCTCTGTAAGTTACCACAATTTTGAAGACTTCAGGTAAGGCTCAAAGTAGATTAAAAGAACCATAAAAATTCTGTTATAAATCTTCTTTTTTGTCAGAATGTTTACCAGCTCACAAAGGTCTTACAACGTTTTCTGAGACGTGCCAATATTTCAGAAACAAGGTATAGCTAATAATAAAAGATGAAAAGATCTTTTAAATTTTTTCTTAGCAACTGACTTTTCACATACGAATTTTTCTATATTCTTTGAGTGAGTAGGTTAATGTTAATTTGCCTGATTGGGTCAAATAAAAATAGCTGGTATTTGCTGAATACTCAAAATCACTCTTTCACTATTTTTTTCTCTGCAGCCGTTTTGCTCTTCTTTTTGAATGTTTTTTAATTTCTTTATTCTAGGCAGCATGGTGGACAATGGCAACTACCAACTTCTGAGTTTCACAGGCTGTAGTTTCGTCACATAGGGACTAAATTGAGCTTGCCTTATGTGCAGTTCCAAATTCTCTAGGAAGAAACTTGAAGGACAGTGCAATTTTAGCGCCAAATTCTGAAATTGCTGCCTTGTCTACAGAATGGAAAAAGAAATTTTAAGAAAAGAATTTAGCACTATCTTCAGATTTTATCCAGATTCTGACCAATTCTTACCATTCCCCTGCCTTCTTCTAACTACTCTCTATACTTCCTTCTATGCTTGTTCTCAGCCAGTGACACCATTACATGAGTTAGATCAAATTACTCCTCTCATCTAAAGCTACCATTGACTTCTGATTTCTTTCTGAATAAAAGTCAAATTTTTACAATTTTCTACAAAGTGCTAGGAAATGTCTCTTGACTATGGTCACCATCTCTCCCACTCCCTACTCCATCCTGGTAGCTGTCTAATCATCTAACTTCCAATTTTTTCTACCACACTCCTTTTCTCACTTAGTTGGGTCTAGTCACACTTGTCTCCTTGCTGTTTTTCAAATCTGCCAAATACACTCCCATTCAGATTGTTTGCACTTTGTCTGAGTTGCTCTTCCCAAGAGCAGCCTCATGGCTGCCACTCACAGTTTCTTCAATATCTGATCTAATGTCATTTTCTCCATGAAGATTTCACTAATCACTCTATTTTTAAAAAAATCTCATTACCTCTGTGACAGGCAGACTTTTTAAAATTTATTGTAACGATGTGGGGTACAATTCAAGGTTAGGTACGTAAGTGGTCATTGTACAAGTGAGTTTGGGCCTCCATTGGTCCTCACTTCACCTGGTTTTGGATCAGATACCCTTATCAGTGTTGAGTGCCCCCCCATTGCCCCCCCTCCCCTGGCAGTGACCCCTAATGCCAATCCCTTTCATGTAGTATTATGATAAGTGTTCAGGGTCCACTTATGAGTGAGAACATGTGGTACTCAGTTCTTTGTTTCTGTGATAAATCACTGAGTATAATAGACTCTAAATCCATCCAAGTTGCTATGAAGTCCATAATTCTGTCCTTATTAATTGCTGCACAATATTCCATTGTGTATGGGTACAAATTTTTTTTATCCAGTTCACTTTTGATGGGCAGCATGATTGGGTTCTATATTTTTACTATTGTGAATAGTACTGCAATAAACATGCATATGCAGGTATCATTTTTGTAGAATGATATCCTCTGAGTATATTCCCAGAAGGGTGATTGCTGGGTCGTATGGAAGGGCCATTTTTAGTTCTTTTAGAAATCACCACACTGTTTTCCACAGAGGTTGCAGTAGCTTACACTCCCACCAACAGTGTAGAAGTATTCCTTTTTCTCCGCCTCCTCTCTAACATCTGTTGTTTTTTGAGTTATTAACGTTGGCCATCCACAATGGAGTTAGGTGGCATCTCAGTGTGGTTTTGACTTGACAGGCAGACTTTCCAAGTGTTTCTCATGAACTTCATCTCCTTATATAATCCCTTTCCCTGAGTGTGGGAGAGGCATTGTCTTGCTTCTACCCAATAGAATATGAAAAAGATGATAGGATATCACTATCATGGTTACATGTAAGATTCTGTCTTGTTAGTAAACTAAATTCTAAAATCTGTCTTTCCAGGGTTGACTTGAAAGAAACAAACTATCATAAATGCTATAATACGCAATGAAATTAATTCTGCCAGCCACTTGAATGAGCTTGGAAGAAGAGTCTTCCCTATTTGAGACTTCAAATGAGAATGCATCCTTCAGGGACACCTGGTTTTCAGCCTTGTATGACCCAGAATCAGAAAAATTCAATTAAGCCATGCCTGGACTCCTGACCCACCAAAACTCTGAGATAACAAATGTGGTGTTGTTTAAAGACATGAAGTTTGAGGTAATATATTACACAGCATCAAATATGAATACTAGCCAGGTTTGGTGGCTCAGCCTGTAATCCCGCGCTTTGGGAGGCTGAGGTGAGTGGATTGCCTGAGTTCGAGGGTTCGAGACCCGCCTGGGCAACTTGGCGAGACCTCATCTCTACAATAAAATAAAAAAAATCAGCTGGGCATGGTAGCGCGCGCCTGTAATTCTGGCTACTCGGAAGGCTGAGGCAGGAGGATCACCGGAGCCCAGCAGGTAAAGGCTGAGGTGGCCGGGAGCAGCCACTGCACTCCAGTCTGGGCGACAGAGTGAGACTCCAAATCAAAAAAAATATATATATATATGAATACTGATTTTCAGGTATTCTAGAATTTCCATATTTCCCTGTCCTGTTTTGTTTTATTTTAATCTATTTTTTGCTTCTTACATACCATAAATTTTTAAAATTATGTGCCAGTTCTCCCTCACACACATACATATATGCTAAAATGCAAGTTTCATAAGAATGGTTGTGTACATGGTTAGAAAGATACCTGGTACATAGTGAGTACTCCAAACATTTTAAATAATGATATCCACTGTACTTTGAAAACTTGATATATGTTGGAATTGAATTCACAATGAATTTAGACACACACACATTAGCATACACTCCACACTCAATGCCTAGTTGAACTCTGGCAGATGACTTTTATTTTTATTTTATACCAAATGCATGATTTGAATGAGCTCTTTCCTTTTCAATAAATAGTTTTGGAATCATTTCCAATAATTGCTCATTTAACATCATCAATGGTTTTTGGAAACTGCAACTTTAAATGAAATTACTTTCAGCAGATTGTCAAATAATTTTGTTTTGTTTAACATCTTTTAACCATAATTTTGATTTTAAAAAGATTTTGTTATACATCTTTTTGTTTAAAGTCATGGTTTCCAAGAATCTATTGCCAGTGTTGATTACCATAGAAGCAGCTTTAATCACTGCCTGAAATAAAATTTATATAAACGACAGCAGGAATATAAGGAAGGTACTAATGATGAAATTCTAATACACAGACAGGTTTGTGGCACATATTTGTAGAATCTTTTCTTTGGAGAATATTTAAATTAGAGTTAAGTAGATGTGCATCTCTCTAGGGCAATATAATTATAGCTGTGCTCTAAGTTATGGCTTTTAAGGGTTGCAAAGTTTATTTCATCTGTGTAATTTTGTAATTGATGATTGAGTAAAAGAAACATGGTAATATTCTTATTGAAATGACAGAAAGAAGACCCCTCCTGCTTTCTCCCAGAAAGAATTAATTATTTGTTATTCTTTTAATTATTTGGGAAATATTATTAGCCTAGTCATAGGTCATGTTTTTGCTATTTTAGTCATGCTTTTACTATTGCCCACCGAGAGAAAACATAAATGTTACAACAAAGATATTTATAAATATTAAAGTTTCCATATCAAAAATTGTCACTGGTTTTACCTATTTTTTCCCAAAATCCCATTTAGCCAGATTTATCATTATAGACAGATTCACACTACCAGATAAAGTTTTGCTATCATTGTTGTTTTCATCAAATAAAAGGCCACTCAAAAGGGGGTTGAAGAGACTTGACAACAAAAATAAAATATAAGGAAATAAATATGTTTCTGTTTTTAATTCTGTTTTGGCTCAAGGGTACATGTGCAGGTTTGTTATATAGGAATATTGCATGATAGTAAGTTTGGGGTTTCTATTGAGCCTGTCACCCAGATGGCAGACATGGTACCCAGTAGGTAGTTTTCAGCCCTTACCTCCCTT
Source organism: Carlito syrichta (assembly GCF_000164805.1). Lineage (NCBI taxonomy): Eukaryota > Metazoa > Chordata > Mammalia > Primates > Tarsiidae > Carlito > Carlito syrichta. Next base: position 98,561 of record NW_007247416.1, read on the forward strand.
CCCTCCCTCCCCCTTTAGGAGTGCCCCAGTGTCTGCTGTTTCCACCCTTGTGGCCATGAGCATACAGTGTTTAGTTCTTGCTTATTAGGGAGAACACATGAAATCATTTTCTGCTATTTTTGTGATAATTAGCTTAGAATGATGGTCTCTAGCTGCATCCATGTTGCTGCAAAGATCATGATTTTGTTCTTTCTTAGGACTGTGTAGTATATGATGTATACATACCCTAGTTTCCTTATCCATTACACTATTGATGGGCACCTAATTTGGCTCCATGTTTTTGCTATTGTGGCTAGTGTTGCAGTAAATATAAGCCTGCAGGTGTCTTTTTAGTAAAGTGATTTGTGCTTCTTTGCATGTCTAACCAGTAGTAGAATTTCTAAATTGAGTGATAAGTCTATTTTTAGTTGTGTTTTTGTGGGGGGGGGGTTGTTTTGTTTTTAGAAATCTCCAAACTGCTTTCCACAGGGGTTTAACTAGCTGGCAACAGTGTAGAAATTTTCCTTTTTCTTCAAATCATTGCCAACATCTGTTGTTTCTTGACTTTCTAATAAAAGTCATCCTGACTGGTATGAGATGGTATCTCATTGTGGCTTTGATTTGCATGTCTATGATTACTGATGATATTGAACATTCTTTTATATGATTGTTGGCCACTTGTATGTCCTCCTTTGAGAAATGTCTGTTGATATCCATTGCCTGCTTTTTAATGGGGTTATTAGATTTTTTTCTGTTAATTTGTTTGAGTTCTTTGTAGATTCTGGATATAAGACCTTTGTTGGCTGTGATGTGTGCTTAATTTTATGTGTCAACTTGACTAGGTAATAGGGTGCCCACATATTTGGCTAAACATTATTTATAGGTATGTGTGTAAGGGTGTTATTGGAAGAGATTAGGATTTGAACTGGTAAACTGAGTAAGGCAAATTGCCCTCCCTAGTGTGGTTGGACATGATACAACACATTGGGGGTTTAAATAGAACAACAAGAAGGGAGAATTAGCTTTGCTTGTCTTATGACATGAGCTAGAACATAGGTCTTTTGCCCTCAGACTCCTGGTTTTCAGGCCTTTGGACTCAGACCAGAATACAACAATGTCTTTATTCTCTCTCTGCAGTAGATCATCCTAAAATACCCAGGCATCTATAATTACATTAAACCATCTCCTAAAAATATGTAAATAAGGTATCATCAAGAAAGATATTCTTGAATTACTTCAAAAAGTCTCCAAAGATGTTAATCACATACTATTGAATTACAGTGATGAATTTCATAGAACAAACAGCAGTATCTTAGAAACAGTTTCAGATATACAAATGTCTTCCACTTGTTTCATTTCCAAATTTGGACAAGATTCTATGAACTCCAAGGATTAAGGATTTTTTGCGTACCACAGCAGCTGCACAATGCAATTTACTTGCAAAGACTCAGTGAAGTTTTTACCTAAAAGTATTCATTGAACAACATTTATTTTAAAAATTTAATACCTCCTATATATCAAAAACTATGCAAAACTTTCTGGAGACAAAAATGAACAAAAGAATCTTGTCTTTGAAATTAAGAGACCTAGAAGGGAGACAAATATTTTTTATAGAATGCAGTAAATGTTATCATAGAGGTAAGTTCAGGATGTTATGAGTGCATAGAGAAAAATCCTTTATGTTAGAGTAAGCATATATTCTATCTGCCTGGTTAAAAACCAAAGCAAAACATATCTTCTTTTCCCCAATATAGATATTAACAACTCCTTTTTCACTCTCAGTGGTACCTCAGTTTGGACAATGAAGTGTCTGATCATACTCCCTAAAAATATCCCTAGGTTGGTAAGGGGATGAGGAAGGTTAAAGCAAAGATGTTACCTTGAATCATTCCACACTTGAGAACTACAAATATTTTAGTATAGTGGAATGTCGGGATGCAGTGTGGGTCCTGTTTCTTTTGAAACAGGAAGCAAAATTGTTATGCAGAAGCCAGATGCATGAAGGCCCTTGCTAAAAAGTTGGGGCTTAAAAAAAAATCTTAACTATAACGTAAGCTTTTAAAAGCAAAATCTTCAAAGATCAGATATGTATTTTAGAAAAAGCACTATGGCAACCACATGAAGCATAAATCATGGATTAAAGACAGGAACACCTATACAAAGATAGTTGCAATAGTTCAGTCAGGAAGTAAGTCTTCAATCCATGGAAGTGGTAATGGAACTAGGAAGGGAAGTATAGAATTCTGAAAAATATTAGAAAATACAGTCACAGGACTTGGTAGCTGACTGAATATGATGTGATATGGAAAAGCAAACACTGCCTCTCAAGTTCCTTGGAGAGCTACTGGGAAAGCATTACTGTGGACGGAGACACAAGAAGAAGAGAAGTTGTATTTCCTGCTTTTTTGGAGGAAGGGTAATTGTCAGGAGAAGGGAGAATATAATGAGTATGCAGTGGCCTTATAGAACAGTGCTTAAAAGAATGGGCCATGCACTACATTATAATTTATCTGAGGAAAAAGACAATATGTATCCACTTTGGGCAGCCCTGTGTCCTCAGTGCTTAACAAAGGATTTAAAAAGTAGTGTTTAATAAATTGTTATTAAGTCAACTAATGACTGATGTGATAAATGGACTTGGTTTTAAATTGCAACACAACCACTTTCTAGCACAAAATATGAGTAAATTATTCCTATAGGCCTCAATTTTCTCACTGAAAATCAGGATAAAATAAAATTCAGTTCACTGAATTTTTGTGACGAACAAGCCATGCCCTATGTATAGATGTGCTTTGTTAACTACAAGTCATTCACAAATATCAGAAATTACTATTATCTCTGTATTAGGGTTCTCCAGAGAGATAGAACCAATAGGATAAAGAGACAGAGAGATATAAATATAGATAGATTAGATATAGATAGATATATACAAGGAGGATTATTAGAGAAATTGACTTACATGTTGATGGAATCTGAGAAGTCCCAAGATAGGTTGTTTGCAAGGTGGAAAACCAAGGAATCCAATAGCATGGCTCAGTCCTAGTCCAGAAGACTTAGATACAAATTCAAGACAGGAAGTCCACAGTGTAGCTCTCAGTCCAAGGCCAAAGGCTCGAGAACCTGAGGGGTAGGGGACATATTGGTGTAAGTTCTGGAGTTCAAAACCAGGAAAACTGAAGTTTTGATGTCCAAGAGCAGGAGAAAAAGAGTGTCCCAGCTGAGAGAGAGAGAGAGAGAGAGAGAGAGAGAGAGAGAGAGAGAGAATTAACCTTTCATCATCTTTTTGTTCTACCAGAACCCTCAGCCTGCCATAGTGGGTGAGGGTGGATCTTCCTTACTTAGTTCACTGATTTAAACGCCAGTCTTTTAAGAAGCACCTGCTTTCTCAGCATCCCTTAATCCAGTCAAGTTGACACTTGAAATTAACCAACGCAGTTATATTGTATGCTCTGAGGCAGTTATATCTACCCCACACCATGTAAACTCTCACATCACTTCTCAGTCAGTTTCCACCTCACAATACTGCCAGACTGCTAGAAATCTATTTCCAACAAACTAAATGTGTTTTGAAATTCAAAAGAATCAGTGTGTAAACTACAAGATAACAAGCTATATTCTCCTTAGACATATGTATACATACTGGAGTATCACTGTGTGTGCATTCCTGTACTTCCATGTTGTTCAACCCTCTATGAAATCACACTATCCCTGGGACCGCTCCCTAATTCTATAGTTACAATTGGGTGCCTTAAAAATTATAGCTCCTTATCTTATGCTTCAAGACTTACTATGTGTTTCTCTTGTCTCCTCTGCCCTTTCAGTCTGTATCTCACACTTTATCCATGAGAAATACTAGCAAATTCAGGAGAGTGTGCAGCATGGATCATCTTGTGTTCTTTCTTTAAATCATGTCAGCAATTTGTACGTGGTAAAGCTATGGCCTTGAGAATTAAACATAAGTACTCAATGCACTTATTCATGCTGTTTAAAGCATATAAGCATCTTCCAATCTCAGATTAGGCTGGGTTTCTGCTAAACAAAGTACTTTGCCCGAATGTCCCCAAAAAGAAGTATGTTTGAAAGGTAGAGATGATATTGGATCCCTGCAAAACAGACATCAGAGGGAGCATGACATTGGATCTCATCTTCTCTCTATAAACCCAATGTGTACCTCCCTAGAAGGCTCTACAGTATAAACTAAGTGTCATTTTAAAAGATAATATCAGAAGCCAACATAAGGGTGAATCTATGGATCCAAGTAATAACAGTTTAATGTTGTAAACTGATTTTAGTGGACTAAAAACTGTTTGAATTAATTTTAAAAAACAATTTTTTCATGATGTTCATAATGGGAAAGTCAGAAAAATCTCACTTGAGGTGGTGGTTATTAAAACCTCTTACTTTAAAAACTAGCAACTAAAGGAAAAGAAAGCATTTGCTTTTGTTCGCATGAGTGGAAAGTCTGGAATGGCTAAACAGTTACAGTTAATCAGGAAAGCACTCACTTAAAAAAAAAGCAAAGAAAATATAATAATATAAAAGCAATGTAGAATTGAAGATCATAATTCTGCAACCCCTAAAATAATGGGTGTATGCAAGATTTAGAATTATTAATTAGTGTTTTATTTTTATTTCTTAAGGTCAGAGGATATGGCTGAAGAACCAGATTTTCGTTTAGCTTCACTCCACCCACCCCACAGATTACTTTCTAGACTCAAGGGGAAATTTTTTTTATTGCATTGAAGGATTCAGACTGTCATTGTCCTCGTCTTGGTGGGACAACCAGATAATAAGGTATCTCCTGATATAACACAATATGCAACATACAATGTGACTAGGCAGTGTTCTAGCCAAACTTGTTTAGTTTGAATCTATCAAGTCTTTGGCCCTAAGTCTAAATTTCCAGTTCATAGGAGATACAGGACTAGAAGAATAAGATAAACATGAACATGAGAAAGCAACGGAACCTATGCTGTTGAACACAGTATCCACTAGCCACATGTGGTTTAAATTCACATTTGAATTAACTGAAACTAAATTAAGAATTAAATTGTTCAGTCACAATAGCCACATTTCAAGTATGCAATAGTAACATGTCAAGTGGCTACCTGAGATGGTTAATTTTAGATATCAGCTGACAGAATTAAGATATACCTAGAAACCTGGAAAAGCAATATATTTGGATGTGTCTGTGAGGGTGTTTCCAGAGATTAGCATATGAGTGTGAGCGGACTACCTGGGGAAGAATCACCCTCAGTGTGGAAGGGCACAAATCAATAAGCCAGGTACCAGGAGAGAACAAAACAGAGGAAAGGAGAATATATCTATATCTCTCACACACTTGCCCTGTCCTATCCTGGGACATCAAAACTTCAGCCATTCCAGCCTCTGGATTTGAACAGCCAACTGGGTTCTCAGGCCTTTAGCATCAGGCTGGAAATTAGACCTTGGTTTTGAGGCCTTCAGACTTGGACTGAGACACAGTACCAGCATCCCAGGGTCTTCAGCTTGCAGACAACCTGTCATGAGGCTTCTCAGCCTCTATAATCCTGAGTAAACTCTCCTTATAAATATCCTGCCATATATTTATATCTGTATATCCTGTTAGTTCAGTTTCTCTGGAAAACCCTGACTAATGCACCACCTTATTGTTAGCATGGAACACTTCTGCCATTGCAGAAAAATTTTTTGGACAGCCCTGAGAAAGACAAAAAATATACTCAGCAAAGCTGTGTCCTGGGAAAAGAAGAAAAACACTGCACTCAATTATAAAACCACAAATGGCATAACAAACAGATTGCATCAAGTTTGCTTTGAAAAACATTTGGGGACATCTGGGGAAATTTGAATATGGAGATTTGGATACGTATAAGATGAATATGTATTAATGTGGAAAGGTAAATAAAGTATTGATAGTGGTCATTTCAGACTGGTGGAAATATGGTGTTCTTTTATTTTTTGTTATTTATATATATTTTCTGCATCCCTACAATATACATTTGATTTTTTTCTATTTCACAATGTTTAAAAAAATCATCCTGATTTCATTTTTTTTTTTTAGAACAATTTTAGGTTCACATAAAAATTGAGCAGGAGATAGATTTCTCAGATACCCCCAGGCCCTGCACATTTATAAGCTCCCCCATCATCAACATCTGAACCAGTAGTACGTTTGTTACAAATGGTGAGCCCACACAGACACACCATTATTACTCGAAGTCCAAGTCTACATTAGAATTAACCATTGGCATTGTTCAGTCTATGAGTCTGAACAAATGTTTAATCTCACATATTCACCATTGTAGTATCATACAGTGTAGCTACACTGCCCTAAAAATTCTGAGTGCTCAGCCTAATCATCCCTTTCTCTCCCACAAAACCTGGAAACCACTGATCTTTTTACTGTTCTCATAGATTTGTCTTTTCCAGAATGTCATACAGATGGAATCATACAGTAAATATCCTTTCAGACTGGCTTCTTTTACTTAGTAATATGCACTTACTGTTCCACCATGTTGGTTCAAGGCTTGATAGCTAATTTCTTTCTTTTCTTTTCTTTTTTTTTTTTTTTTTGAGTTGGAGTCTCACTCCGGCCCAGACTGGAGTGCAGTGGCCGCTCCTGGCCACCACAGCCTCAACCTGCTGGGCTCCGGTGATCCTTACACCTCAGCCTTCCAAGTAGCCGGAACTACAGGTGCGCGGTACCGCGTCCAGCTAATTTTTGATTTATTATAGAGATAAGGTCTCGCCAAGTTGCCCAGGCCGGTCTTGAACCCACGGGCTCAGGCAATCCACTCACCTCAGCCTCCCAAAGTGCGGGATTACAGGCTGAGCCACCGAGCCTGGCCATTTCTTTCTTTTTTTAATATTTTTTTATTTTTATTTTAAAGATGAAGGGTATAATTCAGGGTTAGGGATACAAATGTTCATTATGCAAGTACCCTTGTTGATGAGGTGTTCCCCTCCCTTCCCTGGCAGTTTCCCTCAACTGCCAATCCCACCCACCTTCCCCTGGCAGTTTCCCACTACTGCCAATCCCTTTCTTATTGTATTATAATAATTGTTCAAGGTCTGCTTATGAATGAGAATATATGGTACTATGTTCTTTGTTTCTGTGATAGATCACCAAGTATGATAGACTCTAAATCCATCCAAGTTGCTGTGAAGTCCATGTTTGTCTTTCTTTATGGCTGCATAATATTCCATTATGTTTATGTACCACCTTTTTTTAATCCAGTCCAGCTTCAATGGACAGTACAGTTGGTTCCATGTTTTTGCTATTATGAATATAGCTGCATCAAACATGCATGTGCAGGTATCTTTTTGGTAGAATGATATGAGTTCCTCTGGGTATATTCCCAATTAGAGGACTGCTAGGTCATATGGAAAGTCAATTTCTAGTTCTATCAGAAATTGTCACACTGTCTTCTAAAGAGGTTGCTCTAGTTTTTATTCCTACCAGCAGTGTAGACATATTCCTTTTTTTCCACATCCTCACCAGCATCTGTTGTTTGTTTTATTAATGATGGCCATTCTTAATGATGGGGTTATGTGGTATCTCAATGTGGTTTTGATTTGCATTTCTCTGATGATTAGTGAGGCTGAGCACTTTTACATGTGTCTATTGGCTGTCCATATATCTTCTTTGAGAAGTGTCTCTTCATATCTTTTGTCCACTTTTAATGGGGCTGCTTGTTTTTTTCCTTTGGCGTGTTTGAGTTCCTTGGAGATCCAAATGTAAGGCCTTTGTCAGATACACAGTTGGCAAATATTTTTCTGATTCTGTGGGTTGTCTCCCTGCTTTCTTGATGGTTCCTTTGGTTTTGCAGATGCTTGTCAGTTTGATGAAGTCCCACTCGTCTATCTTATTACTTATGGTATGGGCAGTTAGGGTTTTGTTCAGGAATTGGTTGCCAATTTCAATTTCTATATGGTGTCTCCTTCATTTTCTAAAATTCTTATAGTTTGAGGTTTTACATTTAGGTCTTTGATCCATTTAGAGTTAATTTTTGTGTGTGGTGATAGGTAAGGGACCTATTTCAATCTTTGGTATGTGATCAGCCAGCTTTCCCAGCACTATTTACTGAATAAGTTTTCCTCTCCCCAGTGGTTGTTGGTGGAGGCTTTGTCAAAGATGAGTTAGTTGAGAAATTAAGGCTTTGCTTCTGGAATCTCTAACCTGTTCCATTAGTCTATATGCCTGTTCTTGTATCAATATCAGGCTGTTTTGATTACTGTAGCCTTATAGTAAAGTTTGAAGTCTGGAAGTGTAATACCTCCTGCTTTGTTTCTTTTGCTAAGGATTGTTTTGGCTATTCATGGTCATTTATGTTTCCATATGAATTTCTGTATTGTCATTTCCAGGTCCGAGAAGAACAATGTTGGTAATTTAGTGGGTAATGCTTTGAATTTGTACATTGCCTCTGGTATGATGGACATCTTAACAATGTTGATTCTTTCTATACATCAGCATGGAATATTTTTCCATCTGTGTCTTCTTGGATTTCTTTGAGCAGTGTTTTATAGTTCTCATTGAAAAGGTCTTTCACTTTTCTGGTTAGGAAGATGCCAAGGAATTTCATTTTTGTTGTGGCTATTGTGAATGGAATTTTTCTCTTTATTTAGTTCTCTACCAGCTTGTTGGTGTATAAGAATACAACTGTCTTTTGCACATTTATTTTGTCCCCTGAGATTTTGCCAAAGACTTTTATCAGTGCAAGCAGGTTTTTGACAGATTCTTTTGGATTTTTTAAGTATAGGATCATATCATCAGTAAAGAGGGATAACTTGACTTGCTCTTTTCCTATTTGGATATCCCTGATTTCCTTTTCTTGTCTAATTACCTTACCTAGGACTTACAACACAATGTTGAACAAGAGGAGTAAGAGTGGGCAACCTTGTGTTGTTCCAGTTTTCAGAGGAAATGTTTCCAGTTTCTTTCCATTTAGCAATATGTTAACTGTGGGTTTATTGTAAATGGCACTTATTATTTCGAGGTATGTTCCTTTTATACATAGGTGTTTGAGGGTTTTTATCAAGAAGGGATGCTGGATTTTATCAAAAGATTTTTCTGCAACTGAAGATATAATCATGTGGTTCTTGTTTTTACATCTGTCATTGTATTTAATTACAAGTATGGTCTTGCAGATGTGGAACCAGCCCTGCATCCTGGGGATGAAGCCTACTTGGTCATGGTGGAAGACTTTTGAGATGCATTTTTGAATTCAATTTGCTAGAATCTTGTTGAGGATTTTCGCATCTATGTTCATAAGGGATATTGACTTGTATTGCATCTCTGTTCATATGGGTATTGACCTCTTTTGTTGTCAGATATTTACCCAGTTTGGGTATCAGTATGATGTTAACTTCCTAAAATGATTTGATTTGAGGAAAAAATCCATCTTTCTCAATTGCCTGGAATACTTTCAATAGGATTGGTATCAGCTCCTCTTCGTATGTTTAGTAGAATTCTGCTGGAAAATCATCTGATCCAGGGCTGCTTTTTTTGTAGGTAGTTTTTGTATGACAAAGTTAATTTCCTGGGTTGTTATTGGTCCATTTGGTGTCTCAATGTCTTCTTGTTTCCACCTGGGAAGGTTATGTGATGTTAGAAAAAGTCCTCTATTTCATTCAGGTTATCAAGTGTGTTTCCATATAGATGTACATAGTAATTTTGACAATCTTTTGTAATTCTTCAGGGTCAGTTGTGATTTGATCTTTTGAATTTTTGATTGTGCTTATTTTGACTTTTCTCTCTTTTCTTGGTCATTTACTGATGAAGCTGAGTTTGATTGGATAGGAAATTCTTGGTTGAAATTGTTTATCTTTGAGGACTTTGAAATTTGGACTCCAGTTCTTTCTTGCTTGTAGTGTTGCTGCCAATAGTTCTGCTGCCATTCTGATTGGTTTTCCCCCATAGGTTGTCTGACCTTTCTCTCTTGCTGTCTTTAGGATTTTTTATTTTGTGCCTACTTTGTGTAAGCAAATTACTATGTGTCTAGGGATTGGTCTTCTCGTTTGATGTTTTGTGGGGGTTCTTTGTATCTCTTGTGCTTGACTGGCCACATCTCTGGTGAGATGGGGAAAGTTTTCTTAGATTACTTCATTGAATACTTACTCCAAGTTGTTCTCAGTTTCCCTTTCTTTTTCTGAGATACCAATCAGGCATAGGTTCAGCCTCTTGATATAATCACACATCTCTTATAGACTTTGTTCTTTCTTTTTTTTTTTTTTTAGTTGGAGTCTCACTCTGTCACCCAGACTGGAGTGCAGTGGCCAGGGGCGGCCACTGTAGCCTCAACCTGCTGGGCTCCAGGGATCCTTCCGCCTCAGCCTTCCGAGTAGCCGGAATTACAGGCATGCGCTACCACACCCGGCTGATTTTTTGATTTATTGTAGAGATGAGGTCTCGTTGCCCAGGTGGGTCTTGAACCCACAGGCTCAGGCAATCCACTCACCTCAGCCTCCCAAAGGCATAGGATTACAGGTTGAGCCACCGAGCCCGGCATTTTGTTGTTTCTTTATGAGTTTTCTGTGTATGGTTTTTACAGATGAGGTTATTTCCATGTTTGGTCTTCAAGTTCTGACATTCTTTCTTTGGCTAGATTAATTCTGCTTTCCATGTTTGTCACCTTGTTATTTGTTTCCTGAATGAAATTTTTTGTTGCCAAAATCTCTGTTACAAGTTCTTTCAGTGTTGCATCTTGTCTTTCTTGAGTCTTATTCACTCTTTTCATCCATTCCCTAATCCCTGTCATATTCTGGGGCCAGTTGTTGGTGACTTTCATTGTTTGAGCTCTGAGGTCTGATTTTTCAGGAGTTTTCTCTGTTACACTTAAAATTGCCTGTGGTGTTCCATTAGTTTTTCCTCATTTGTGACAGATCTCTTGCTTTTCTCTTTAGTTCCATTATTCAGTGTCAGTGAGAGAGGCTTTTACTTGATGTTTGCTCAGCCCTCCTATTCTCCCCTGATCCGGTTCTGGATTTGTTCTATTTTGAAACAGGACTGTGGGTGGGAAGTTTTGCTGTCTCTGGTAGTTTTGAAAGTCGAATAAGGTAGGAGATGGGGAGCTAGAATTCAGAAACTATTTGCAAATCATAATGTTCACTGATTATGGTATGTGTTCCCTGGTATCCACTACCCACCACCACTCCATATAACGATGCAATGGGTATGTGTGTGTACCCCCTGAGTCCAAGATACAGTGACAACAATGAAAAGAGCAGAGAAAAACAGAATAAAATAAGATGAACAAGAATTAAAAAAAACACACACAGAACAGTGAAAGCAGAAATCATAGCAAAAAATAATTGAAAACACACACACACAGACATACACACACACCCCAAAACAAACTGGACTAACAGCAAAGTTAAACAAACAAACAGCAACAAAAAAAACAGAAAAATTAAACACACAAATACACACCTAGCACAAAATTAATGGAGAAAGACTAGAAAAACAAACAAACAAAAATCCAAAGGAATTCAGATTGAACACTCACACATATATTCACACACACCTTAAGCTAAAAAATAAAAATAAAGAGAAGAACAAAAGAGCAAAAACAAAACAACAACAACAACAAAAAAACTAAAAGATGAACACTCAATCATTCACATATACACGTAAGAAAAGAAGAAAGAAAAAGAACAGAATAAAGAAAAAAATGGGACAATGCAGTGCAAACCCTGACATAACACATTCATACACAAAGGGAAAATATTTAATAAATAGATGAACTAACAAACAGGCAAAGAATTTTTAAAAGTTAAAAATTAAAATAAAAAAGAAGAAAAATCCTGCACTCTAGTGGCAGGTTCTGTAATTGTTCCTCTTATCTGCTCTGCTATCTCCTGCAGAATTTCCACCTCTTTCACTCTCTCCCCAGTGTCTGGAGGAGGGGCAGTGGGTGGTTGGGGCTACAGTCCTCACCGACCACTCTTGTATAGTCAGGGAGATCCCCTCCAGTGGGGAGGGGTGGGATTGTCTCTTCTCGAGGTATGTACTTGCAGGGAGTGTCCTGGCCAGGCCCACCTGGAATGGAGCTCTCCTGTTGCAACTGACATCCAGGTCTGCCTGGGTTTGTCCCTCTCAGTTGTGCCCCAGTTGTGTGGATCTGACATTCAGAGGATTGCTGGGAAGGAAGGGGTTGGGTCAGCCCTGGACTCACCACTAATCTCTTTGGAGGTCTTCCTCATTCTTTTCTGCCACACCCTTTGTCCCATGACTATATTGGAGGGGGTGGGTCACCTGAGACTCAGCACCCATCAGGTCCCTCTGAAGTTTGTGTTTTCAGAATATTCCCTCTGGGTCACGATCAACCCCTGAGTAGTTGATCCACCAGTCACAGAGATTGGGTCTGTTTCTCCATGGTAAGCAAGTTGGAGCACTTACCTGCCCCTTTTCAAGACGGCATGGGGTACCTCTTTCATCTTCTCCAGTGGTACTCTGCCTCTGGGCTCCCTCCACAGCCCTTGCTGCCAGTGTCAGGCCAAGCTCTGCAGTGGTGAGGCAAAGCCTTGAGCTGGCAGCCTCTCCCTACTGCTTCTTCACAGGAAAATTTTGTCTGTTATAAAAAATGGTGCTAGGCTTCTGCGACCTGGGAAATGCTAGGAACCAAGCAGAGCAGGTGCAGCACCAGCTGCTTCACCAGGAGGTCCCTGGCAACTTGCTCACTAGCCCCCATTTAGTCAGTCTTTCCCAGCATTTTCTTCCCAGGAAGGGTTGTGTTGATTTTTTTAAAATGGCACTGGGTTTCCACAACCCAGGAATCAGTAGGGTACAAGTCAAGCAACGACAGCACCAGCCACTGAACCAGGAAAGCCTTGTCTGCTAGCTCCCTAGCCCTCACTCATTCCGTCACTCACACACCCACCCACTCGTCAGCACATACACAAAATTTTCCATACACTCACTCACTCACACCAGTACTTGCATAGTCTGACTGGTTCGGCCGCCATCTTCCCGACACTCAGCTTATTTCTTTTTAGCACTAAATAATATTCCAGTGTATGAATATACCATAGTTTATGTATCCATTTATCTATAGAAGGACATCCTGATTGCTTCCAAATTCTGGAAATTATGAATAAAGCCACTACAAACTCTGTATGCAGCTTTTTGTGTGGACATAAATTTTTAACTCCTTTGGGTAAATATCAAAGAGTATAATTGTATGATCTTATGGTGAGAGTATGTTTAGTTTTGTAAGAAACTTACAGATTTTCTTTCCAAGGGGTTATGCCATTATGCAGCATTCCTTCCAGCAATGAATGACATTTCCTGTTGTTCGCTATTCTGACCAGCATTTGGTGTTGTCAGTGTTTGGGATTTTGGTCATTCTCATAGATGTGGAGTGGTAACTCACTATTGTTTTAATTTAAATTTCCCTGAAGACATGAGACGTAAAGCACCTTTAAATATGCTTACTTGCTATCTGTCTATTTTCTTTGGTGAAACGTTTTTTAATTTTTTTAAGTTGCATTGTTCATCTGCAAAGAAGAAATTTCATGGCTGCTCCTGACCCAGGTTAACCCTAGCCACATCACTTGTGGTAAAAAATAGGAATCCTTTGGGAAAGTTCTGGGCAGTTGGAGTCAAAATCTTTGGCAAAAAGAATGCAAAACCTTGGAAAATAATGATAAAGTGAAGAGGGTTTATAATAGGTGTTGGAAAACAAAACCTAAAGAGCAGTAATAAAACAATCTAAAACTGACAGCAAATAGCCAAAGTCAAACAAAAATGACAGTCATTAAAGGTGGTCAGTGCTTAGTTCTATAGAAATATTGAAAGTAGATATATTTCACATCTGTTATTCATCTTGCTAGGATATCCTTAATCATACAGAGACATGTTCAAATCAGTGTTCCAATCTTGGAGATCTTTTTATTCTTTCTGTTTTGAACTTGAACTCTGAATTTTTCTAAATCAAATTGCTTTGTCTAGTGATAAATGTGTTCTTGAGTCTCTGCTTCCATCCTCATCCTTCATATCCTATTCAGAGACACCAAGGAATTTTTCTAAACCCCTACATATTTTTGCTGCTGTTATAGCCCCTGTTTCTCCATCATTCTACCTTACACAATTGCACATATTCATGACCAGTTCTTGTCAAGGTCACTTCAGACTCATCAGGCCATCTCTAAGACACTGCCCTTTGAATTCTGTTACCTGCAACTAATTGCAATGTGACACACACCCTTAGCTACCAACTCTGTTTTCTTCTTCCTCACTATAATAACTTTGATTTTTGTGGGAATAACAATGCATCCATTTTTTTAAAAGTTTGTGCTCATTTAAAATAACCCAGACTCTCTTGTATTCTTCAATGTCTATGTGATTCTGTTTGGCATGAAGCAAGATAAGCATCATGGCTGGGTTGAACTTCCAGAAAAGGCCTTTAAAGGCATGTTTCTTCAGTCTTTCTCTCTTCATCTTTTTTTGGGCCCGGATAGCTTTTTGAAAGCAGGAAGAAGAAAGCAAGATATTAAGGATGGTGGAACAGAAAGAAAGTGGGAGCCTGGGGTCTGGTCTATACAACAATGGGGGGAGGCTGCCTCCTCTTTACATTGTTCTTATCTATCGCTTCTTTGACATGCAAACAAAAGCAATTTGTCTGATCACAGAGAAAGTAAAAAGCATCTCACAAACTGTTTCAAGTATGATTACTGATATTAGATAAACATGGCCTATGGCTGGAACCGTACTACCTGATAGCTCATTTGTGTTTTGTGTAATTTTAAAGATTGTCTGATTCAATAAACATAAATTTGTATTTCTAACATTTACGTTTTTTAACTAGAATCTCACAGAAATGTAAAACCTAGAGTCTCAATATTCTTAAAATAAGAATCTAAAGTGTATTCCTGTTCAAAGTGAAGATTAAAATATAATCATAAGAAGACCGATGTGACATTTTGATTTTTTCTAATTACCAAGTCAGAGTAAAAATTTAAACCTCATAAAATGAGATTCAAGTCTTAATCTAGGAAATCTATCTGAGTCTTTAAAGCCTCCTAAGATTGCACTAGCATTATCTTAACCAAGCTTGCTAATGCTCACTTAGCTACTGATAATGAAACAAAGAGTAGCATCCATTCTCCTACATAAATATAGATTATATTACACTTTAATGAAGACTGTCTTCTAGTTTCACTTTATTTCAGAATCCTACACATTAGAAAGACTGTCAACCTCTCTGAAAGCATTGCCTCTGTGCTCTCTACCATATATAAATATAAATCAATATAGAGCAGATGGTATAAGCATTCTTCATACCTTAAAAAATGATTTCAAAAAGCTTACAGGTGTATTTCTACAGATTTATAGGAAAAGGTAGGAACATGTGCTCATTTATTTAATTTCATTTACAACTGAATAGAATTTCTAATTATTGGTAAGTGGCAGCTAATTTATAAAAAGCCTGTACCAACGTCTCTGTGTCACTAATGTGTTATGCATGCTGCTGTTGTGTATCAGATCTTCATGGATGTGTCTTGATTACCTTACAGATTCCTCTCCCTACTTTTGCTATTACAGCAGTTAAATTTGAACAATTATGTACACTCTTTTCTCCCATCTAGCTCTTTATGAAGTTTAACATGTTTGTATTACAACAAAGATCCTCTAAGCAACAAAAGGTATGGGGGTGGTACAAGGGTACTAAAATAGTCTCTTTCCTCTAAAAAAGTCTCAATGTGAACAAATAAACAATAGCATTATGAATATAATTTTCTACAGCTAAATGTTCCCTCATCACACACAAATCCCCAGCTTATCAATATTTCCAGGGAAGATTTCATGATTCTCCTTTAAATTTTCAAATTCAATGGTATGAAACTCCTTCAACCCCAGAGAAGGTATCCTGCTAAGTTGCCACACAAGCATAGGCCATTGGCTCTCTCCCACAAGTTTAATCATTGTCAAACAATTTAGTGAAAAGAATTGTCAGGAAATAATGTTAACATTTTAAAACTATTAACTAACTAATAGCAACAAAAACTGTAAGATTCAACTGGAGACATGGAGAGCTGTTTTTGTACAGGTGACCAGCAGTGATGTGGACGACAGGGAGCCGCAACCTTGGACAAGGAGAGGACAGTGAGTGTCACCAGGGTGGAATAAATAAGACAATAAGCTGTTCTACTCTGTTCTCGCCGCTCCCTTGTGGCAGTCTTGAGACTATCATTGTCTACCTCTCACTGGGTAATTCTGCAGCAAAGGCTCCATAATGCACACTCCAGTGGGACTAATCAACTTTGGGCATTCACTCCTCAATCCTTCTTCTTTTGAACTCTCTGTTCTAGTAAAATCCTATCCTGGAGTGCAGCTTCCAGTGGGAGGAGGAGAGACTTCTGTATATTAGTCAAGGATAAAAAAATTGAGCTGGGTTGATACTTTGTGGGGTTTTATCCAGCTAGCATATCACTTCTTTAGCATATCATTTCTTTGTACAAAGTCACTTCCTCAAGCAAAAATGTTTTGAGTTAGTAGATGATATATTTTTTCAACAACAATGATCTTGATGTAGTTTAGATATTTGTCCACTCCAAATCTCATGTTGAAATTTGATCCTCAGTGTTTGAGGTGCGGTAGAACAGGAGGTGAGTGGATCCCCCATGAAAGACTTGGTGCTGTCATTACAGTAATGACCAAGAATAGCCATAACAATCATCAGCAAAAAAAAAAAAAAAAAGCAGGTGGTATCACATTACCAGATTTCAAACTTTACTGTAAAGCTACAATAATCAAAACAGCTTGGTATTGGTACAAAAAAAGGCATACAGACCAATGGAACAGAATTGAGATTCCAGAAGCAAAACCTCAATTTCTCAACCAACTCATCTTCGACAAAGCTTCCAACACCTACCACTGGGAGAAGAACCTATTCAGTAAATGGTGCTGGGAAAACTGGCTGACCACATGCAGAAGACTCAAACAAGATCCCTATCTACCCCCATACACAAAAATTAACTCTAAATGGATTAGAGACCTAAATGTAAAACCTCAAACCATAAGAACCTTAGAAACTGCATGGCACACCCTTATGGAAATTGGAACTGGCATCCAATTCCTGAACAAAACCTGAAACCCACAGGCCATAAGAGATAAGACAGCCGTGGGACCTCATTAAACTGACAAGCTTCTCCAAAGTCAAAGAAACCATCCAGAGAGCAGGGAGACAGCCCACAGACTGGGAAAAAAGTATTTGCCAATTCCAGGTCCGATGAAAGCTTAACATCTTGGATCTACAAGGAACTCATATGTGCTGAAAAGAAAAAAAGCAAACAAGCCCATTATAAAGTGGGCAAAAGATATGAACAGACACTTCTCAAAGGAAGACATCCGAGCAGCCAACAGACACATGAAGAAAGGTTCAACCTCACTAATCATCAAGGAAATGCAAATCAAAACCTCACTGAGATACCACCTATCTCCAGTCAGAATGGCAATTATCAATAACTCAAAAAATAACAGTTGCTGGAGGGGGTGTGGTGAAAAGGGAACACTTCTACACTGTTGGTGGGAGTGCAAACTAGTGCAACCTCTGTGGAAAACAGTGTGGAGATTCTTAAAAGTCTAAATATTGGCTCCCACAATCCCCCTACTGGGAATATACTCCAAAGAACTCAAATCACTCTATGAAAAAGATACCTGCACACATATGTTTATCGCAGCATTGTTCACAATAGCAAGAACCTGGAATCAACCATGCTGTTCATCAAAAGGGGTCTGGATTTTTTAAATGTGGTACATATACACGATGGAATACTATGCAGCCATAAAAAAGAACAAAATCATGAATTTCGCAGCAACCTGGATGGAACAGAGTCTACAATAGGTGAGTGACCTTTCACAGAAACAAAGATCTGAGTATCACATGTTCTCACTCATATAGTGGACCTTGAACATCCATTGTAATACTATAAGAAAAGGACTGACAGTGGTGGGAAACTATGGGGGAGGGGGAGGAGAAAGGAGGTGGGATTAATGGTAGTAATATCTGTCTGGGGATGAGGAAACACCCCTTATCAATAAGGGTGCGTAAATGAAGCATATTTGTATACCTAACCCTCAATTGTACCCACAATATCAAAATAAAAAATATTGGTATAAAAAAATAGAAGCTATGATAATGACACATGAATACAAGAGCTCTGTACTTGCAAATTAATCTATAGGATTTTTGGCCTTCTCTATTACCAAAATCTCTACTCTTTAATCATAAAACACAAACAGGGAAATATGATCCTTGTCTATCCCTCAGGTCTAGCTCATGTGAGAAAAAATGTCTAATTTTAGTCTGCAAATGTGTACAAAAATATAGTTAGAATGAATAAGACATAGTATTCAATAGAGAAAAGGCTGGCTATAAAAAACAACATAGCCTATTTTAAAATATCGAAAAGAGTGGAATTAGAATACTCTGCATAAAGAAATAAATGCTTGAGGTGATACACACCCCAATTGCACTGATTTGATGATTAATCATTGTGTGCCTGTATCCAGCATCACATGTGCCCCATAAATTTATAAATCTATCATATAATTCATGTACCCATAATTAAAAATTAAAAAATTGAAAATTGAAAAAAAAAAGATTTCACTCTTAGTCGCTACAAAAAACTGATTGTTAAAAAAAAAAGACTAAAACTTCCTCTCTTCTCTTTTTTGCTCCCTCTTCTGTGATATGCCATGCAGGCTCACCTTCAACCTTCCGTCATGACTGAAAGCCGGATGAGGTGGCTCATGCCTGTAATCCCAGCACTTTGGGAAATGGAAGCGAGAGGACTGCCTGATCCAATGGGTTCAAGACCAGCCTGGGCAAAATGATGAGACCTTGTCTCTACAATAAATCAAGGAAAATTAGCCAGGTGTGGTACATGTAGTTCCAGCTACTTGGAAGGCTGAGGTGGAAGGATCACCTGAGCCCAGCAGGTCAAGGCTGTGGTGGCAGTGAGCCTGCCACTGCACTCCAGCCTGGGCAACAGAGCGAGACTCCAACTTAAAAAAAAACTCCCTGAGCCCCTCACCAGAAGGTGATGCTGGCACCATGCTTTCTATACAACCTGCAAAACTGTAAGCTAAATAAACTTTTCTTTACAAATTACTCAGACTCTGGTATTCCTTTATAGCAATGCAAATGAACTAAGACAAAATTATAACATGAGTTCAGTGTCCATAAATTTATGAAAACCAAATTATTGAACATAATGTAAAGAATTTAATATTTTGATCAGAAATTAGGGAGCCAGTCACTAGAATATAATTTATTATAAAATAGTTACATGTCTTTCTTTCATGGAAATAAAATGCTTTGCTTCAATTTAAATATTGACTTTAATATCTTGCTTTTGATAGAAATGGTTACTGGATTTAACAGATTTTCTTTTGGTACTATAGAATTGTCTTTAATGAATTATTATTTTGAGAAACTATTTCTCCACTGTTGTACTGTGGTGTTTTAAACAATGTCTTAACTCACTTTTGAAGCTTTGTCTAGGGCCAGTTAATTACCTTTCTTGAACTGCCAGTTGAGTCCATACTCACAGCCACCTCTACAATTGGGTCTCATACTCCAGGCCACCAGGCATCCATACTATTCATCCCAGGACAAGGTATCAGACTAGCTGGGACAGTATCTATGCCCCAGGCCTCAAGGAAATTTTTCAGAGAAGCCAATCGTAAGTCTGCTTGCCCTGCCTGGGCTTTTCCTTTCCATAGAAACCACACTGGAACCCACTGTTCCATTCTCTTGTCCTCGTAACTGACACTGCTGCTTCCCTAATGGTCCCATATGTGCTGTGTTCTTCCCAGGGCACTCTGAGCACAGTAAAACTGTAGAAGTCTTTCCACGTTCTCTCTCTTGATCTGCTTTTGTCTTCACCATACCTTACCCAAGGTAATGTGGTTAAGACAACTCTCAATTTATATTCTGAAAATAAATATCCCCTTAGAACTGCAAAAGTATTTGAATTTTTTCCCCTGAAAGTAAAATGTCATATTTCAAAGGAGTCATGCTTGATATTAGAAAAAAATCTAAAGTTTCACTTATGTATCCACTGACACCTTATTAATCTACTACTTACTAAATTTTTTATTTAAGTTTGAATTAAGATTTCAGTGGTACTCAGTAAATATAATTTAAAGAATTGTGATGAACATCTAGAATGCCAAAACACCAGACATATATTTAGTATTTTAAATTTTGAGAGTGTTATTTGTGTATCAAATGTAGAAAGAAAAATTATGAATTTTGAAGTTTAGTTTAGTTTTGTTTTTTTTGAGTTGGAATCTCACTCTATCACCCAGGCTGGTGTGACAGTCACCACAGCCTCGATGTACTGGGCTCAGTTGATCCTTCCACCTTAGTCTTTCAAGTAGCTGAAACTACAGTTGTGTGCCATCACGCCCAGCTAATTTTTATTGATTTATTGTAGAGATGAAGTCTCGCCAAGTTTCCCAGGCTTGTCTGGAACTCAGGGGCTCAGACAAGCCTCTCACCTTAGTCTCCCAAAGTACTGAAATTATAGGCTTGAGCCACCATGCCCGGCCTGAAGTGTAGGTTTGATTCATAGGAGGGTTGATCATGAGTGACTACTCTCTTTCTTCTTTTAAAATTTTCTAAAGTGAAGAAATTGATAGCACACAAGGGCCTGCAATTCCTTTAGCTTCAATAATATATATATATTTTTTTAATATATTTTACTCTTCACATAATTTTTGAATCTCTTTTATACTTTACAAATCATTTTGTAATTAAACTTTAGTTTTTGTAATATTTGACATAAAACATTAATATTATTTAGAGCATCATTCTAAGTCAGAACTAAGAAAGAAATTTTAAAATACGTTTTTTAAATTATACGTATTTTGTTTAGCTTCTACAATTGACAATTTCTAAAAGATGCTGAATTACCTTGGAATTTGATGACATAAAGATCAACTAAATTTTCCCATTATGAATTTTACAAAGTTTTCAGAACTAAAACATAGTTTATGGCTATTGAAACTCTATATAAACACTAAGAAATTGACTTTTTGCTACATTGTTTATTACAATTAAAGAATCAACAGAAGTAGTAATGTAAAAAGTTCTAAGATTTTTTTTGAAGTTTTTTCGTTGGAAATTAATATTAGCATGAATACTTGCAGCATTGTTCTGTTATTGACTTCTTAATAATTTATGCTTAAATTCAGAATCTTAAGTAATCAATTAGAAATGTCTGTAGTCCTTCTTAAGTGATATCTACTTGAAAAAATTTGTGTGTTCTTATAAAGAAATATTTGTTTGAAAGGCGACAAATCTAACAAAAATTGTCTGTTCTTCACTACTTATATCAAGATTGTATATTTGAAAAATTGTGTGGCAGTATTTTTTACTTTTTCTAATATGCTTTAGCTTATCATATGTGCCACAATTTTAGCAATTATAGGAACTTTTTTAATGTGTGATATCAGTTTGGTGTTGATGTTTGACTTCTGCCAAATGATCAACAAAATGTTATGTTTTCTGCTATGATTTTAGCCAAACGAAGAAAACTCTATTATAAAATTTAGTGAATGATCATCAGAATCATCATGATGCCAAAACTGGATCACATACACTCAATAGCAGTATGCCATTTTTAAAAACATATTTCAATGGGGTATTCTTCAGGATTATATTTTTATGCTTATATTTATGCTTATATTTTTATGCTGAATTAAATTGCATAATTTTAATTTTGTGAATACTTAACATTATTGTTGATGTGCATTTCAACTTGTGTTTACTAAGGATGTCTGATAAATGGTGTCAATTTTTATATTAATTCTTTCTTCAGTAGATTTTTTTCTGTTCTTCTGAAGTTGCATTATAAATAAAGTACATGATTATTTGTAGCACAAATAAAACAAGCTGAATCTAGTGATTAATTTGACTCTTTAAAATAATTCATACAGAAATGGTTCAAAAAATCTTTCTATCTGTAATGTCTTTCAGAAGTCTAAATGTTAAACTTGAGGTGTTTAAATTTTCGATAAGATGGTAACGCTGAGTAATATTCAAATTATAAACCATATAATTGGAGCAACAGAAAGCAAATTCAGTTTAATAAATTCTTCTATTTTGTTTCATTCTAGTTTTTTATTGAAATTTGTTTGTTAGTACTAGTCAAGGAAGTAAAAGTAAACTCATATCCTGTTCCATTGGTGACCAATCTTAATTTTATTCTGTTAAAATGTGTAGTTCTTAAATATTTCCCTTTTCCTGACAGTGCATGTCTTTTCTCCAAAAATTCACTGATTTCCTATTATAGTAGTGTTTTTCTGTACTGTTTGCTGATTCTGCATCTTTTTTCATTCTGATATTTAGGAAGAAAAAGCAACAGTTAAATGACATACTCGTGAAATAATTATTAAAAAAATCAACAATCGTTATAATTTGTGTCATCACATAATGATTTCTCACTGAAGACTCTGTATTAATTCATGTGTTATCACTGAGAAATAAATATGTTATTATGCAGTTATTTATGTTATAATAAAAACACCTTAAGTTAAATTCAGAAATCAACAAAAAGACAATAAGAAGGGGGCACATAATAGTCTTTAGAGTATTGTAATATAGTTTTTTTAAAATGTTTTCTTGACCCAGTTTGAGGGCTTAAAAAGTATTAGCATAAACTGAGGGCTTAAATAGCATCCAAAAAAAGTGTGTTTATTTACTAAGAACCATGATTAAGGTTGGGATCCAGAGTACAAAGAAGTTGAAAGATGAAAGCAAAAATCTGTTGGGAAGAAAAGCAATTAATAAAATGTCCTTTCTTTGGGACCACCATTTAAGGCTTACGTTTAATACCCTAACTATCTCATTTAAAAACTACCCTATGATACATATTTTATGATGATGATGATTCTCTCTATGGATGAGGAAACTCGGAGTGAGATTAAATAACTTGAGAGGTTAAATGTATGATTAAAAGTGTAAAAAATGATGCCAGAATGCAGGGAATCAAATTTTAGCTTTATTTGCAGCCACGTGACTTTGCTTGACTCCACTTAATCTCTGTTCCTTGTTTTCCTTGTCAGTTAAATATGGATAGTAATAATTCTTGTTTAGGGTTATTTTGAGAATTAACATATGTTGGTATGTGTAAAACATTTGAAATTATGGCTAATTGCCATTTACATTTATTGCCCGAACAACACTATTCATAAACAGGAGAGCTGGAATTTGGATCCATATCTGTCAGACTCCAAGGTCTGGATCCTTAACTACCTTTCTCATATATACAGCTGCTAATTAGAAAAGAACAATGTGGCCCCCTTTGTCTAAGTACCAAAGTCAATATCATAAAATGATTTTGAAAGAGTTAAGTATGGGTTGACTATTCTGACTTCATATAATACCAGAGGATTAATCACTGCTAAATTCCCTATCCTATGAGCAGCAACACATTTAAAATGGAAGTTCTCTATGTCATAAAACTATGCAAAATGGTCAAACGCAAGGGCTCTGAACCCAAGTGATCTATTCAGCCCCAGCTCTACCACCACTTACAAGTCAAGTGATCTAGAAATGTTAAATCTCTTCGTGCTTGTGTTTTCATTTGGAAAATGAGGCTAATAATATCACTCACTCTAAGTGTTGTTGTGGAGAGTACATGAGTTAATTAGAATAGTGAAGTAAGCACTTAGTAAAAATAAGCTATTTTATATAAAGAAAATTCTAAAATTTTATTTGAAATCTCAGTTTTTCAGAAGTTTCTAAGTCTGTGAGTCACATTAAAGTCTGTGTGATGAGTGTGCAAGGATGTTGTTAAATAGATTTTTTTCTACTTGATAAACTTTTTGTCATTTTTTAGAATATTTTTAAATGTATATAAAAATAAAGATAATATACAGAGTTCCCATAAGTCCAACACTGTTTCTTCAATGGTTAAGTGTTGCATTAGTAAGGTGGTACATTTGTCACAATTAATGAACAAATGTTGATATATTATTATAAACTAAAACCCATACTTCAGTCAAATCTCCCTACTTTTTGCCTAACATCTTTTTACCTTTTCCAGGTTTTTTTCTAGGATTCCCAATTAACATTTGTTTTTATGCCCTTTTAGACACTCTCCACTCCCAAATGTAGCAAACATTTGTAATCCAGTTAAATTGTTTTTGTCACGTTCTGTATTCTATGTGGGATCCTTTGACTTTTTTTAAATTTAAAATTCCAGTTGTTCATTGCTGACACAGAATAAAACAATAGATTTTGTATAATTACCTGGTATTCTGCAACCATGCTAAATGCATTTATTAGTTCTAGAAGTCTTGTTTGTTTGTAGATTCTCTGGTGTTTCCTATATAGACAATAGCATCACAGATAAATAAAAATAGTTTTACTTCTTCCTTTCCAATCTGTATACGTACAACCTTCAAGTAACCCATTTTATATGGAATGCAGCTGCTTTCTAACAGGTTGCTCAATTCTTCCTTCACATCCCTTGTAACATTCCTGTCACTCATTTTGCACAGATATATATATTACACACATACACACACACACACACACACACACACACACACACACACACACA
The DNA here is from genome assembly GCF_000164805.1 of Carlito syrichta. Lineage (NCBI taxonomy): Eukaryota > Metazoa > Chordata > Mammalia > Primates > Tarsiidae > Carlito > Carlito syrichta. The sequence goes on from NW_007247416.1 coordinate 123,116, forward strand.
CACACACAAGCATTATAGTCACCCAATACATTAATAGTATTGTTTTAAGCAAATAATTATTTTTTGGATCAATTAGTATAAGAAAAACAAAATATTTTATTTACCATCCTTTATTCTTTCTCTGGTACCTATAAATTCTTTAGTAGGTCCAAGTTCTGATTTATATTATTTTTCTTCTGCCTGAAGCATTTATTTTATTGCCTCCTCCCAGAATAACCAGCTACTAATTCTCTCTGTTTCTGTGAGAAAGTGTTTATTTTTCCTTTACTTATGAAAGATAATTTTTCTCAATGCAGTAATCCCCCTATTGGTGGGTTTTGCTTTTCACTGTTTCAGTTATCTGCAGTCAATCACAGTCTGAAAATATTAGCTGGAAAATTTCAAAAGTAAACAATTGTCATTTGTAAATTGCATGCTATTCTGAGTAGAGGCATGAAATCATGTGCCATCCTGCTCTATCCCACCTGGAACATGGATCATCCCCCTTTTTGTCTGGCATATGCCCATGGCATATGCTACCCCCATGTCAGTCATTTAGAAGCAGTGTCAGTTAGTTATCAAATACATATCCACATACATTTTAAAAATAAATTATTGTATTTTAAAGATGTGGGGTACAAGTCAGTTTTAGGTACATAAGTGGTCTATGTACAGGTGAAGTTTGGGCTTCCCACTGGTCCCCACTTCCCCTGGTTTAAGATTAGGTATCCTTGGTGATGTAATGTGCTGCCACATCCCCTGGAAGTGTCTCACCACTATCAATCCCTCTCTTGTAGTATTGTGATAAATGTTTAGGACTCACTTGTGAGTAAGAACATGTGTATTCAGTTCTTTGTTTCTGTGATAGATCACTGAGTCTGATAGTCTCTAAATCCATCCAAGTTGCTGCAAAGTCCAATTTTGTCCTTTTTTATAGTTGCATAATATTCCATCATGTATATATACCACATTTTTTTTACCCAGTCCACTTTAGATGGGCAGCACTGTTGGTTCCATGTTTTTGCTGTTGTGAATAGTGCTGCCATAAACATGCACACTCAGCTATCTTTTTTGTAGAACAATTTGAGTTCCCCCAAGTGTATTCCCAGAAGGGGGATTGTTAGATCATTTGGAAGGCCAATTAATTTCTATATCTTTTAAAAGTTGCCACACTGTTTTTCACAGAGGTTGAACTAGGTTACACTCCCACCAACAGTGTAGAAGCATTCCTTTTTCTCCACAACCTCTACAGCATCTGTTGTTTTTGATTAATGATGACCAAAACAAAACAAAACAAAAAAAAACTCTATATAACTTTTATTATGGTATATGTTATAATTGTTCTATTTTATTATTAGTTATTTCTGTTAGTCTCTTACTATGCCCAATTTTTTTTTGGAAATGTTTACCTACCTTTTTAAAAGATATTTTTATTATAAAGACATGGGGTACATTTCAGGGTTAGGTATATGAATACTGGTCACTGATCACATAACAAGGTACCCTTGTTATGAGGTATGCCCCTCCCTTCCCTAGCAGTTTCCCTCAACTGCCAATCCCAACCCCCTTCCCCTGACAGTTTCCCACTACTGCCAATTGCTTTCTTATAGCATTACAATTGTTCAAGGTGTGTTTATGAGTGAGAACATATGCAACTCTATTCTTTTTTTCTGTGATAAATCACTGAGTATGATTGACTCCAAATCCATTCAAGTTGCTGCAAAGTCCATATATTTGTCCTTCTTTATGGCTGCATAATATTCCATCGTGTGTATGTACCACATTTTTTTATTCAGTCCAGCTTCGATGGGCAACACGGTTGGTTCCATGTTTTTACTATTGTGAATAGAGCTGCAACTAACATACGTGTGCAGGTATCTTTTCTGCAGAATGATTTGAGTTCCTCCGGATATATTCCCAATAGAGGAATTGCTGAGTCAGTTGGAAGGTCAATTTCTAGTTCTTTCAGGAATCACCACACTGTCTTCCAAAGAGGTTCTACTAGTTTCCATTCTCACCAGCAGTGTAGAAGTGTTCCTTTTTCTCCATATCCTCGCCAGCATGTTTTGTTTTTTGTTTTATTAATGATGGTTATTCTTACAGGGGTTAGATAGTATCTCAATGTGGTTTTGATTTGCATTTCTCTGATGATGAGAGAGGCTGAGCACTTTTTCATGTGTCTGTTGGCTGTCCATATATCTTCTTTTGAGAAGTATCTAGTTATGTCTTTTGCCCACTTTTTAAAGGAGCTGTTGTTTTTATCCTTTCAGTGCATCTGAGTTCCTTGTAGGTCCTAGATGTTAGGCCTTTGTCCAATAAACAGTTGGCAGATGTATTTTCCCATCCTGTGGGCTGTCTCCCTGCTCTCTTGATGGTTTCTTTTGCTTTGCAGAAACTCGTTAATTTGATGAGGTCCCACTCGTCTATTTTATTTCTTAAGGTATTGGCCCTTAGGGTTCTGAATAGGAATTGGTTCCCAGTTCCAATTTTCATAAGGATGTCTCTTGCATTTTCTAAGATTCTTATAGTTTGAGGTTTTACATTCAGGTCTTTGATCCAGTTAGAGTTAATTTTTGTGCATGGTGATAGGTGGGGGTCCTGTTTCAATCTTCTGCATGTGGTCAGTCAGTTTTCCCATTTATTGAATAGGTTCTCCTCTCCCCAGTGGTTGATGTTGGAGGCTTTGTCAAAGATGAGTTGGTGGAGGAATTGAGGCTTTGCTTCCAGAATCTCTATCCTGTTCCATTGGTCTATGTGCCTGTTCTTGTACCAATACCAGGTTGTTATGATTACTGTAGCCTTATAGTAAAGTTTGAATTCTGGAAGTGTGATACCTCCTGCTTTGTTTCTTTTGCTAAGGATTGTTTTGGCTATTTGTGGTTGTTTGTGTTTCCATATAAATTTCTATATTGACACTTCCAGGTCTGAGAAGAATGATTTTGGTAACTTAATAGGTATTGCGTTGAATCTGCAGATTGCCTTTGGTAGGATGGACATCTTAACAATGTTGATTCTTCCTATCTATGAGCATGGGATATTTCTCCATTTGTTTGTGTATTCTTGGATTTCTTTAAGCAGTGTTTTGTAGTTCTCTTAGAGCCTTGTCTTGTTCTAGTTTTCAGGGGAAATGACTCTAGTTTCTGTTCATTTAGCAATATGTTAGCTGTGAGTTTGTCGTAGATATCACTTACTATTTTGAGGTATGTTCCTTCTATACCTAGGAGTTTGAGTGTTTTTAATCAAGAAGGGATGCTGGTTTTTATCAAAAGCTTTTTCTGCTTCTAATGAGATAATCATGTGGTTCTTGTTTTTACATCTGTTGATATATTTAATGACATTTATGGTCTTGCGAATGTTGAACCAGCCCTGCCTCCTGAGGATAAAGCCTACCTGGTCATGGTGGATGATTTTACATGTGTTTGGATCCAATTTGCTAGAATCTTGTTGAGGATTTTTGCATCTATGTTCATAAGGGATAATAGCTTGTAGATCTCTTTCTTTGTTGAATCTTTACCCGGTTTTGGAATCAGTGCAACGTTAACTTCGCAAAATGATTTGGGGGGAATTCCACCTTTCTCAATTGCCTGGAATATTTTCAATAGAATGTGTCGCCTCCTCCTTGTACATCTGGTAGAATTCTGCTGGAAAGTCATCCTGTCCACAGCTTATTTTTGTAGGTAGTTTTCATATGACAGAGTCAACTTCCTGGCTTGTTATTAGTCTATTTATTGTCTCAATGTCTTCTTGTTTTAATCTAGAGAGATTGTATGATGTCAGAAAGTCCTCCATTTCATCTAGGTTATCAAGTTTGTTTCCATTTAGGTGTACATAGTAATCTCTGACAATCTTTTGTATTTCTTCAGGATCAGTTATGATTTGATCTTTTGTTCTTCTGATTGTGTTTATTTGGGTTTTTTCTCTCTCTCTCTTGGTCATTCTGGCTAGGGCCCCATCAATCTTGTTAATTCTTTCAAAGAACCAGCTTTTTGTTTTGTTGATGTTTTCTATGATATTTTTGTCCTCTATGTCCCATATTTGGGCTCTTATTTTTGTGCTTTGGATTCTTCTGTTAAAGTTGGGGTTTTGGTGGTCTTCTCTTTCTAGTTCCCTTAGGTGATTTGTTAGGCTCTCCACTTATGATCTTTCCATTTTCCTGATGTGTGCTCATAGAGCTATAAATTCCTCCTCTTAAAATTGATTTCATGGCATATCAAAGGTTTTGGTAAGACGTTTCTTCATTTTCATTTGTTTCCAGAAATCTTTCAATTTCTTCTTTGATTTCAGTGTTGACCCAGTTGTTATTCAGCATCATGCTGTTTAGTGTCCATGTCTTTGTGGGCTTTGGGCAAATGCTGTTGGTTTTGATATTTATTTGAATTCCACTGTGGTCTGAGAATGTGCATGGCAAGATTTCAACCTTATGGAATTTGTTTATGCTTGATTTATGGCCAAGGATGTGCTCGATCTTGGAGTGTGTTCCATGTGGTGAAGAGTGGAATGTATATTCTGTGGTTGCTGGGTGGAATATTCTAGGGTTCTCCACTAAGTCCTTTTGGTCAAATGTCAAGTTTAGGTTCTGAATCTCCGTGTTGATTTTTTGCCTTGATGATCTATAGGGCTGTCAGAGGGATATTTAAGTCCCCTGCTATAATAGTGTTAAAGTCAATATATTTTTTTAGTTTATTTAGTAGTTGTTTTATAAATGCTGGTGCTCCTGTGTTAGGTGCATATATTTAGGATGGATATTTCTTGTTGATGGATTGAACCTTTTATCATTATGCAGTGTCCTTTGCATCTTTTTAAATTTTTGGTAGCTTAAAGGTTGTTTTGTCTGATATTAAGATTGCAACTCCTGCCTTCTTTTGTGATCCATTGGCCTGGAAACTCATTTTTCATCCTTTAACTTTGAGTTTGTGTGCGTCCCTTGTAGTGAGATGAGTCTCCTGGATGCAGCAAATAGTGGGGTCATGGTTTCTTATCCAGTCCATCATTCTGTGTCTTTTCAGTGGTGAATTTATTCCATTCACATTCAGATTAATTATTGAAATATGGGGATTTATCCCTGTCATGAGATTCTTATATTGTTGTTGTTGTTCCTGTTTATTTGTTGTCTTTCCTTTGGTTTTGGAGTTGATTCATGTGTGTTTTCCATCTTTTCCTTGTACTCTTATGAAGAACACTTTGTTCTTTTCTCCTTTTCTTCTGTGTTTAATACTTTCTTAAGTGTTTCTTGTAGAGGTGGTCTGGAGGCAGCATAAGTTCTTAGGGATTGGCTGTCTGGGAAAGATTTTAATTCTCCCTCACTGATGAAGCTTGGCTTGGCTGGGTATGTTATTCTTGGATGAAATTGTTTATCTTTGAGAACTTTGGAGATTGGGCTCCAAGCTCTCCTAGCATGAAGGGTTTCTGTAGATAAATCTGCTGCTATTCTAATTGGTCTTCCCTGGTAGGTAGTCTCCCCTTTTTCTCTTGCTGCTTTTAGGATTTTTTCTTTTGTACCTACTTGTTTAGGTGAATTATTATGTGTCTGGGAATTGGTCTTCTTGTTTGTTGTCTTGCAGGGATTCTCTGAATTTCTTGTGTTTGAATTTTTCACATCACTGATGAGATGAGGGAAGTTTTCTTGAATAATTTCATGGAAAGTTTGTTCCAGTGTGGTCTCTGTCTCTCTTTCTGCTTCAGAAAGTCCAATTATTCTTAGGTTCATTCCCTTGAAGCAATCATTCATCTCTTGATTGTTTTGTTCTGTCTTTTTTATGTTTTTGACAGCATGGGTTAGTTCTGTATTTTGGTCTTCAAGCTCTGAGATTCTTTCTTCTGCTTGGCTAATTCTGCTTTCCATGCTTATTAGTTTGTCATTTATTTCCATCACAGTATTCTTTACTGCTGTTATTTCAGTTATCATCTCCTTCCTGTTTTCCTCAATTCTTTTTATTCTCTCTATTAATGTCTTGGTGTCTGGGTTTGCCATATGTGACCAGTCATTCTGGGGGCTCTTCATTGTTTGTGTTCTGAAGTCTGTTTTCTCAGTGCCTGACCTCCCAGGGGTCTGTGTGAGACCTATATGGTTCTTTGGGGAGTTTTTTTATTTGTATAGATTTTCCTCCCTACCTTTTCCTTTGTCTCCCTCCCCCATCTTATTTAATTCTGTTGTTCAGGGCTGGAGGGGTTACTTTCACTTCTGTTTGTTCAATCTCATATTCTTCCTTAAGTATATCCTCTAGCTTTGTTCAATTCTGGAGCTGGACTGTAGGTTGGGGGTGATGGTTTTTGCAGTTTTGAGATTTAATTTAGGGGGGAGAGCTGTGATTCAAAATCTATCTGCAGATCCCAGTATTCACCGACAGATGTATGGATAATCTGGAACCCACTTCCCACTGCCTTGCAATCTGTTCATGCAGTGGGGTTATAGGTTTACTTCCTGAAAGCAAAATGAGGTAAGAAAAGGAAAAAGGAATAGAACAGGGAGTGGGGGGAAGAAGGAGGTGGAGAAAGAGAAGAGGAAGAGGGAAAACAGACAAATTTACCAACAAATGAAAAGAGGCACAAAGACCGATACAAGTAAAAAGAAAAACAACAGCAACAACAAACAAACCAACAACCATACAAGAAAACTAAAACCTACAATCATACAAACATACAAGCTAACCAACCTCCTTATTAGTGTGCTATTCCCCTATACAAAGATGAAATCTAAAGAGAAAAAAAAATAGAACAGAATAAAGTCAGTAAACTAACAGAACCAAAGCAAGTATGAAAACGTTATTGATAACAGTAAGAAAAGAGAAAAAAAAAAAAGATAGGTAAGACAAACAAAGAATTAAAAAAAAAATTAAAACAGGGAACCAAGCACACTCTGAGACTTTTCCTTTAAGTCCAGTGTCCTTTCAGCTCTGATTTCTAGCTCACATTGTAGGATGGCAGATTTGTTCACAGTCAGGGTCAGTTGCCCCTGGCCTGCTATAGAGGGTGGTTCAGATCTGGGCTGCTTGCCAGATCTGTCACTCATATCTGGCCTGAGTCTATTTAGCATGGGGGAGGGTCTTCTGTCCTTCACATTTTGATGTTGTTACCTTGGATGCCAAGCTAGGAGATGGGCCCAGCTGGGTAGAGCTGGTCTCAAGGTTCCTGCTGATTTCTTTTTCCGCTGCAGCTGGAGACTGCCAGACAATGCAGGCCAGGCTGGGCGGAAGTCCCAGGCCACTCAGGGTGGGAGGGAGCAGGCAACCATAGTGGCAGTGGCAGCCATTACTTCCCGGTGTGTAGAAGGAGCTCCTGGAGCCTGGCTCTGAGTGAGGTGTGGGGCATGGCAGTGGTATCAGCCAGCAGTTTCAGTAGTGCAGTGCTTGCGGGGGGGTGGGGGTACTTCACAGGTCTGAGAGCGTGGGTTGCCTCAGGCAGGGGCAGGACAACTGCAGCAGCGGTGGCAACAGCGGCTGTGGTGGCTGAGGTGGCAGCTGTGATGGCTGAGACGGCAATCAAGCAGTGTGTGAAGAGCAGGCTGCCAATGCTGGGAGTCACAGCCTCCAGAGGAGAGCAAGAGTCCTTATGGGTGTTCTCTTTTGCAGAGGGTCTCACGAACCAAATTGCCCTGTTGCCATCTTGCCAGAAGTCTCCTATGCCTAATTTACAAATTTAATTCCATCATGGGAAAAAACATACTATATATAGCATTAGGGATTGGTATCATCTGTTATTTCAGACATTCCCTTGGGGTCTTGGAAAATATCCCCTACAGATAAGGGGGAATTACCATTTAGAATTCTAAGGTAGCCAGGCTTGGTGCCTCAGCCTATAATCCCATGCCTTGGGAGGCTGAGGTGAGTGGATTGCCTAAGCCCGCAGGTTCGAGACCCTCCTGGGCAACTTGGCGAGACCTCATCTCTACAATAAATCAAAAATTAGTGGATGTGGTAGTGCACACCTGTAGTTCCAGCTACTGTATGGAAGGCTGAGGTGGAAGGATCACCGGAGCCCAGCAGGTCGAGGCTGCGGTGGCCAGGAGCGGCCACTGCACTCCAGTCTGGGCGACAGAGTGAGACTCCAACTCAAAAAAAAAAAAAAGAATTCTAAGGTAGTGTTCTTTTTCTTTCAATGCTTCAATATTTCATTTCACTCTCTTCTTGCCTGCTTATTTTCTTAATGAAAAGTTTGCTGTAATTATTATCCTCACTCCTCTATATTTAAGGTATTTTTTCCCTCTGGTTTCTTACAAAATTTTCGTTCTTTTCTTGTTTTTCAGTTTGAACATGATATACCTATGTGTTTTGTAGTTTTTATTGTTATTTCACCTCTCTGCTGTTCTTTAGCTACCTTGATATGTGGTTTGGTATCTGCCTCTATTTGGGAAAGTTTTCCATCACTATTTCAAATATTTCTTCTGCTCCCTTCTCTTTTTCTTCTCATTTGGTGTTTCAATTACATGTTTGCTATATCTTTTGATGTTATCCCAAAGTTCTAAACTTCTTGTACGTTTTGTTCTGCTTTTAAATTATTTTTCCCTTTTATTTCAGTTTGAGAAGTTTCTATTAATGTCTCTTCAAGCTCATTGATTCTTTCTTTTGCCACACCAAGTCTACTAATGAGCCCATTAATAGTATTCTTTATTTCTGTAAGTGTGTTTTTATTCTAGCATTTTCTTTTGATTCTTTTTTGGTTTCCATCTCTCTGCTTACATTAACTCCTGTTCTAGCTTGTTTTCTACTTTTGCCACTAGACTCCTTTATATATACTTATTATAAATTCCCTGCCAGATAACTCCAGTGTCTGTGCCATATCTGAGTCTTGTTCTGATGGATGTTTTGTCCTTTCCTACCATGTGCCAGAGGAGGTAAATTTCTCGAGTGTCCTTTTCTACATTCTTGACTTTGAGCCACCTTATGTACCCCTGCTCAGAGAGAACCTGTACTTTGTAGTTCTATATAAGCAATTTCTAATTATCATTTATCTTTCAATCAGGTCCCCATTATAATCCTTATTAGATAATTGACATTCCAATTTATCTGATATAAATTATTTTGCATATAAATAAATAAAATAATAGAATATATAAATTCTACATATAATTTTATGTTTATCTTACCTCTTAGATATATGAAACACATAATTTGATTAAATGTCATATCTTTTAAGTTTCAGTCAACTGTTAAAAAAGTTTAAGGAGGCTTGATTGTTAATGTTCTATCAATACATTTATCTCTGGTAAATTTGATTTGATTGAATGACTTCTTTAAGGGCTGGTTTTCCAGAATGATATGCTTGGTTGGACTGACTAATCCCTTTCAGGTTCTTTTATGGGTCTAGCCCCTTGGAAAAGTCCAGGTGATATACAACATACCAAGAGGCCAATGTTTTTGACCATTTAGTTTCCCCTTTCCTACATGCTCAGAGCTGGATAGTTAAAAAAGACTTGCTCTTTACATTTTTAAAAATTCTTGTGTGTTTAAAACTGTTTGGCTGTGAGAGTAAGGAGATTATTGGGAAGTGCAGAGCTCTTCCATTCCCTAATTAACCTCCAAAGCACTAAGAATCTGATTTCACTTTATCCATATTCCCTTGGGAAATGTAGTTCTGTTTTAAAAATATCTCAGTACAAAATAAAATGACTTAAAATGTTCTTTTTGTCTTTTAAATGGGAAAATCAAAACAAGTTTTCCTTTCTCTTTATTTTTCCTAGGATATAATGAAAAAAAGAAAAAGACCCAAAACAAAGAAAGAAGATGAAAACAATTTTAGTTAAGCTTTCAAGTCAATAAAACAAATGAAAAATATTAGTTAATACCATGCAAAAAACTTAAGTACAAAGCAATATTTCAATATTTTGTTTCTTTAAAATAAGATTAATAATATTAGTTTAAAAGAGTAATAATAATATAAAAGTAATACAATAAAATAATAATAAATAATAGTAATACCTCCTAGTAGTGCCACAGTTATTTTGGAGACAACTAAAACTAGTTTACAGAACATATTGTCCTATTAATAACTGTTGCAAAAGGGATTTTGAAGTGGTAAGTTTTCTCTGGTCTAACAAATTTTACTGGGTAACACAGTTTTATGCCAATCTTTCTCACCTTAGTAAATTACAATGAATTTCCAGATAAGAGATAGTGACTAAATTCCTTCTAACTTATTAGATCAATTATATATAACATCAAGGTGACTTTGGAGAAGACATTTGTTACTAGTTTTGTTTTTAATCTAAATTTAACAGTTTATTCTAAACATATTTCAACAATTCTTACAAAGAGCTCTGTAAACACAGTTTTTGCAGAAGAGGAGCAAAAATTCTCCAAGCCTATATTGTTATCACTCTATCAGGTTTTATTTCATTGATTGCAGAACTTATTTTCTAAAGAAATATATTTCTCAAATCATGCAATCCCAGAGTTGAAAAACTTTTAAACACAATATATTTATGAATTTAGCAAATATTTGCTATATATCTTACTATGTTCCAGACCCTGTTAAAGAAGTTAGAGACATTGTGGTGAAAAAAAAAAGTTAGCCTGTACCCCAGTCTTCATAGAGCTTTCTTCCTCTTCCTGAAAGAGAGGAAATAAACAAGAGAAAGTACTAAGAAGAATACAAAACAAGATGAAGCATATAGTTACACTGGAATGGAATCTCTCTCACATATTCATCAGTTGATTGTTTAACCTCCCCTTAGAAATCAAATTTGTTAATTTCATATTGTAGATTTTGAAATGAAACAAATGATTCTACCAAACAATCAAATTACTCAGCTATTAAGTATGTCTAGATGTGAGAGATGGACTCAGAATGCAATATTTAAGATTAAATGGGTCACAGATTATTTTATGAAGACTATGGTTAGACAGAAATACTTGATCTAAAAATTTACAAGATTAATTATACTGGTTGGGCAAAACTATGTGTCATAGAAACATGATGCCTCAAACCAGTCCTGGGCAAATGTTTAACAACATATGGAGGTTTGGAGTTTTATTTTTCCTGAAAAATTTTGAAAGTATTCTCCTATACCGATGCTGATTATATCTGTGCTAGTATAGATTGGCCTTAAGTCTTAGAGAGAACACAGTCTTTCCTCCTAATTTCTTCTAACAAATGGCAATGTGTTAGGTATTGAAAGCAAACAACTTAAAATTTAACTTAAGCTTATTAGTGGTAATGTCAGAAAAATCCATTCATAAATCAAGTTCTGTCCATTAATAGGTCAAAGCTTCTGCAAGACTTTCCTCATACAGTTATTTTAAATGTTATAAATAACACTCATAAAGTAACATATTTATGTTTATGCCCTTCCTTTTTAAAGAATAAAACTGATTCACATGTTTACAATTTAGTGTGCTATCCTTAGCATATCTTTACTGAGTGTAAGTCCAACAAAGTATTGAGTGAGTTGTAACAATAAGAATGTAGATGTATTTCATTATAAAATGTTGCCTATACATTGGGTATTCTTGCTTGAGGTTTGTTCTAATAAATAACCTTTCCTAGATTAAAATTTGTATTCTCCATAAATAAAAGCTATATAATTTTTCTTTTGCCTAGTCTGCCAGAAAATATAGCAACAAATTAACTAATTTCTATAGGTAAATGTATAATATGTTGTCATCACAGGGTGCTGGTGACATGTAATAAGTCTTCTTCTTTACAAAAAAGTATTCTTCTTATTGATAGTAAAAAGTGTTCATTATCTATGTCACAAAGCAAACACAGACTTGTAATTACCACCTCAGCGATGATGAGTATATCAAAGACCTCTTAGAACTCTCTTTTGTCCCTCTAATCACTATTGTACCCTCTTTCTCAAAGGTAATTATCATCCTGTCTACTAACACTATGGTACTCACTGTTGTAAAATATAAAAATGTTTTTACTCAGCCTTATGTTGGTAAAGTTAATCTAGATGTATCAGGTAATCATGTAATTGTAGTTCATTCACTTTCATTGCTGTATAATATTCATTTGCATTACTTTATTCATTATTATGTTTTCTGCTTTTACTATTATGATTATCATTGCTATTGCAACCTATTTTATATTCTTTGATATGAGCATTCTGTTTGTAAAAGTTGTTGTTCCAACTTAAACACTCACCAGCAGAGCTTAAAAATTTCAGTTATTCTACAGCATTGTCAACACATATTATCAATATTTGTAATTTTAGCCATTTTGATTTTATGACTTGATAGATCATTGTGATTTCTCTTTGGATTTCTCAGATGGTAAATGAAATTGCATCCTTTCTAATATGTTTTTTGAAATTTTGACACCATCTTTTATGAGGTATCTGCTTCTCTGTTAATGTCTAGCTTTTGTATATTCTGTATTGAAGTCCTTTAGCAGCCATTGGTATTGAAACTATAATCTCCCACTTTGAGGACTGATTTTTTTTTTTACACTTGTGTCTTTTGATGAATAGAATTTCCTAATTGTAATGCAGTTCAGTTTATCAGTCTTCACTTTTTATTTAGTGACATTATGTTCAATTTAAGAAGAGTTTTCCAACCTCAAGTTCATGAGCAATTACCCTGTTATTTTCCAAAAATGTATAATTAAATCTTTCACGTTATGCATCTACAGTCCACCTGAAATCAAGTTTGTGTATGCAATAAAATAGATCAAAATAATTTTCTTCCATATGGATATTCAACTGACCTAACTCAATTAATCAGGACTGTCCTGTTGCTATTGCTCTGCGGTACTACTCTTGTCATATTTGGGGGTCCATATACATACAAGAGTTCTGACAACTAAGTTCACGAACTCATCCTAGAAAAAATGTTCCATACACCTACACCTCATTGCTGAATATCACTGTGTTCGCCTTTGAAGTACTCCCCTTGGGAAGTACCGATGCCAGCGCCTAGTCCACCAGTCAAAGCAATTTTGGAACTCTTCTTCTGGAATGGTCATTAGAGCTGCCAGTGTATTACCCTTGATGTCCTGAATGTCATCAAAATATCTTCTTTTCAATATTTCCTTTATCTCTGGGTAAAGAAAAAAATAATTGGGGAGTAGGGAGGATGTTCCAATATAGTTCTTTGTTTACTGGCTAAAAGCTTACTCACAGACAGTGCTGTTTGAGCTAGTACATGTTGTAATGCAAGTGCTCCTTCAGGACCATTTTTGCACACACCTTTCTCACACCAAGATTTTCAGTTAAGATTTTCCTAACGGTTTCTCTATTATATTTATTTGGTCTGCTATGCTTCTCACAGTGAGTTGACAACTTTGATGCACAATTCAATTATTTATTTGCAATGTTTTAGTCAGTTCTGCTCGTTACTGGCTGTCCTGACCTCTCTATCTCAGTGAGACTTTCTGTCCCCTCAGAAAACCATTTAATCCATTTGTACACTGCTGTTTTCTTCATGGCATTATCCTCATAAGCTTGGACTAACATGTCCCTGATTTCACTTCCTTTCTTGCCACATTTGTTTGCTTGTTTGTTTTTCTTTTTTTCAGAAAGCAGGATTTATTGAGAGGACAGAAAAGCTCCCACAATGGGAGATTAGGTTGCCCTACTCTTGCCAAGGTTAACAAGAAATTTACTGTTTTTTCATTGCTCTAATTTTAGCTCTGACTTTCTTTGACAGCACACAAAAACTTTCAACAACAATAATGAATGCCACTAAGTAAGACACCACCACACATCAACATGAACACAGTTGTGAGACACTGATATACCAAGGTTAGGAAACCTTACCAAGTTGTTTGTACAGTGCTGCCAATGTAAGCACACAGTGGCACATTCATGAACTAAATTGTCAGACCTCATATGTGAGCCTACTAGTGAACTCTCTTTTTCTGAATTATATAGCTTTAGAAATGGTCTTAATATTCAATCTCTACAATCAGTAATGATTTTTCATTTTTATTTTGATTAGTGTTCTATCAGTCACACAATGGTTATCAGTTTTGTTAGTCTTTTCAAACAACAAACTTTAGGTTTTGTTGTTTTATTCATGTTTTTATATTACATTAGTTTCTGTTAACATTTTTTCTTATTTGGATTTAACTTTTTAAAAATCCTGACCTAGATAATGATCATGTAGTTATTTTCCCAGTTTAATAATCTTTGTATTTTAATTATACAGGATTTCTTTAGCCTGTAAATACACACACACACACACACACACACACACACACACACACACATATATACACACACACAATATATATATACATATTTTCATCAATGACATCTTAAATCCATTTTGAATGTCCTTATTTCTAGATGCTATAGTCAGCTTATAGCATTTAATTTATATTTAAGAAATTTATTATAGCATATGTATAGAATTACTGTTTTTCTATAGACTCACTTTTCCTGTATGCCCATTTCTTTCTAGTCTTTTTTAATTAAATATTTTTATTATTTTATTTTAATTTATTATTTAGAATCTTTTTTAAAAAGTATTCATTTTATAGTTTTGCATATTTCTTAACACACTCTCCTTTTAATGTTAGCATGTATATTATAACATGTATCCTTAACTTATTAAAGAATAATTAAAATTAGGACTTTCGAAATTCCCTGTATAATTCAAAATCCTTATGACTGTTTACTCCTTCCTGACATATGAGCTACTATTCTATGCATTCATATACATTTTCTATTATTTTATTGTGAAAATGTTCAAATTAAAGAAAAGTTGAAAGATTACACAGTGAACACCCAAATCTCACCATTTAGGTTCTAAAATTAATATTGTTATATCCTTGCTTTATTACAAAATTTTTATATATTTATCCCTCTATCTTCAATCCACTTATTGTTTATGCATCTGTCTGTAATATAAGCAGTATACCTCATCCTTAAATGCTTCAGCAAGTATATCAATTACTAAAGTTAAATTTTTGTTTATATTCTCTTTCCTTTTGTGCACTAAAATGCACACATTTTCAGTGACTTTTTGTAATTGCATTTATTGTGTATAAACAATAAATATTGTGTGCAAATATTTTTATTTTCTCTGTGTTTTGATGAACTTTTTTGTTGAGTGAAGGATTCTAGTTTGTTATCTTCTTTTACAATTTTGAAGACAGCTTTGCATTGTTTCTGGCTTCCATAGTTCCTGAAGAAAAGTCATTTGTTGGTTTATTATTGCTTTTTTGAAGGAATTGTGGCATTCTTTCTGATATTTCAAAAAATTCTTCCTTGTTTCCTTTGGTTTACTTCTAGGATTCCTAAATAAAGTACAAGAGGGTTCCCAATTCAATTAGAATTTCAGATAGACAATTTTTTTTTGGTCTGAATGTATTTCAAATATTGTGTGGAATATACTTACACCAAAAAAGTTACTTATTATTTATTTGAAACTTAAATTTAACTGAGTATGTTTTATTTTTATTTGCTAATCTTACAACCTTATTTCCAGGAGGGTATATGTACACACACACACACACACACACACACACACACACACACACACACACACATATATGTATGTATATATACTAGGGGAAGCCAAAACCATGTATACACATTTTAAGCAATGTTAAGAGATGTTTCCCATAATCAGAAGTGTCTGGATGTTGATGGTAATTACCCTCTCTGAGTAATTGAAGAAGTCAAATGTGACTTGTATATATCTTATTGAGTATTACAATTTTAATACAGTTTTTTCCTTTCTTAAAATGCATATACATTTTTGGCATCCTCTGTATATAGATAATATGTATATAATATATACACATATATCATGTTTAACAATTTTAGGTGTATTTTCTTTTGTGTTTATTATGGATTTTCTTAAAACTTAGTGTGATGTTTTTCATCAGTTTTGGAAAAATCTCAGATATTATCCCTTCATATATTTTTTTGGGATGATTCCCTCTCTCTCCTACTTTGGACCTTCAATGCATGTATGTTAGATTTTTTTTACATATCCTACATATCTCTCATGATCGTTTCTGTAATTTTTGCACTAATCCTCTCTTTGTTCACACCTATCTTCTATTAAATCCATCTATTGAGTGACTAATTTCAGTGACTTTGTTTTCTCAAGTAGAATTGCCATTTGTTTATTTATAGAATTAAATTTTTTGCTAAAATTCTCCGTCTTGTCATTACTTCCTTGAGCATATTACTTATTTTGTTATTGTTTTTTAAATCGACTTTAGACTACTCCATTTACTGTTTCTCTTGTGGTCTGCTTCTGTTACCTATTTGTACATTCGATTTTGGTCAAGTTGAATCTTCTCATATTACTGTATTTTCAGACTAAATTCTAAATATCGTATATATACTTGGAGGTCCAAAACCGAATTAAGTACATGTGAGCAGAACATATATTTATAATATTTTCCATGATATATACCATTATGTTCAACTCCAATTTTAAAGGAAATAATGAACATGCAAAAAATACATACTGCCTTCATTGTTAATGTTAATGAAGGAATAAAGTAGTTAAATATAATCAGCAAACTTGTATCAGACCACACTAATAATACCAGTTTAGGTTGGAAAAGGTGGCTCAAACCTGTAATACTGGCACTTTGGAAGGCCAAGGTGAGTATTGCCTTAGCTCAGGGGTTCAAGACCAACCTGGGCAAGTTGGTGAGACCTTGTCTCTACATTAAATCAAAAATTAAGCCGGGCATGGTGGTGTGCTCCTGTAGTTCCAGCTACTTGGAAGGCAGAGGTGGAAGGATCGCTGGAGTCCAGCAGGTCAAGGCTGTGGTGGCCATGAGCATGCCACTGCACTCCAACCTGGGTAAAAAAGTGAGACTCCAACTCAAAAAATAATGATAATAAAATAATACCAGGTTTAGTGTTTGAAAAGTACTTTTGTATCTATATTTGATTTAATCTTCAAGAATTCTGAAATTTATATATATGCATATATATTTCTATTTTACAGATGTAAAAACTGAGTTCTAGAGATATGAAATAAATCCTCCAACATCATGCACCTACTTAATCAGTAGTATATAGCCAGTATTACAAATGATTTCCCAAATTTAAACTCCTGGGTTTTTTCTGTTATAGTACATTTGCCCAAGCCTCTTTTTTTTATTTTATTTTTTGAGTTGGAGTCTCACTTCATTGCCCAGACTGGAGTGCAGTGGCATGCTCACGGCCACCCCAGCATCGACCCGCTGGGCTCTTGCGATCCTTTAGCCTCGGTCTTTCAAGTAGCCAGAACTACAGGCGCACACTACCACGCCTAGCTAATTTTTTTATTTGTTGTAGAAATGAGGTCTAACCATGTTGCCCAGGCTGGTCTCGAACCCACAGGCTCAGACAATCCTCTCGCCTCAGCCCTCTAAAGTGCTGGGATTATAGGCTTGAGCCACAGCACCTGGTCCAATTCTCTTTATTTTAGAATACAAAAAGAGAAAAAGACACTAAAGTTATCCTTCCTCCTTGTCTGTTCTTTCAAGTGCTTTTAGTTTGAAGGTCTTCCTCAAGATCAGAAGCAGCCTGGCTCAGTGGCTCAGCCTGAAATCCTGTGCTTTGGGAGGCTGAGGTGAGCGGCCACTGCACTCCAGTCTGGGCGACAGAGTGAGACTCCAACTCAAAAAAAAAAAAAAAGATCAGAAGCATGCAAATATCACACTGTCCCAATTGAAAGAAGCAATAAGTTCATTTTTCATCATTTCTTTTTTTAGGGTTATTAAAGATTTTTATAATTAAAAACTGAACGAATCTGAACATGTGATCTTTGCTGTAGCAAAGAGACAGTCCAACCAAATGGGTTTAGATTCTAAATGACCTTACAGAAGACCACATTATATACTTAACATATTCCATACTATAACCTGGACATAACATCTTGGTGCATCTTTGCTGGATTGCTTATATATATACATGATTCCACCACTTCCTTTTAGGAAATCTCAACCTATAACATTTTCCCTTTTGTAAAAACTTCAAAAATGGAAGTTGTTTTTTGTTCAATGAGTATCTATTTTACCTTCTACCAGCAATAACATTTTGTTTCCCTTTGAGTCACCATTCTTTCTCACCCACAGTGCATATGGTTCTATTGCAGATAACGCCATTTTGGGTTCTAGGAGTAGCACCAGAACCAAAAGTGGCCAATCAGAGTTTCACACACACATACACACACACACACACACACACACACACACACACACACAAATACGATTATGCTACAGGACTGACCATGTGTCACAATGAGGCAATAGACATTGAGCCCGGAACTTTTCTGGGATGAAGAGCCAGAAAATACCTATTTCTGCTAAGTTTATTAAAATGGTAAGGTGTACACCTAAAGCTGTCTCCAGATACAGTAGCCTCACTGAGACTGAAGCTGTAGAAAGAAAAGCATGGAGATAAAAAGTGATACCAAGCTTAAATGAAATCATTCAGAATTCTCGAATTCAGACTTGTCTGAAGTTTCAGTTGCGTCATGCTTGAAACTCACCTAAGCCCTGTTCCTCCCTCAATATTTAAGCCAATTTGAGCTAGCTTTCTCAAATTCCAGTCTATCCTGTATTCCCCCTCTAATGCTCCTCAAGGAACACCATATTTAAATGGCCAACTCCTGTATCTTTTTTTCCAAATAGACCCTGAATCTGTTAGGCAAATGAAATTTAATGTTCATCTATGTTCCACAAGTTCCGTAAAGTTTCTGTCTCATAAAATATTCTGAATAAGTATGAGTAATAAAAGGAATGGAGGAAGAAGGTGAGAGAAGTGAGAAAAGGATTGCTATTGAGTTAAATTTTTAGAATGTCTTGTCTTCTGGTTTATTCTCTGTTCCCACCATAGAGATCAACCAAGGAAATATAAAACTGCACTTTGTATTTTCCAGCTGCCCACAATGCCCTCACACAAAGGCTGATAATGTGCATATGTTTTATTGACAGGACTGATATTATATATTCCATCTTATTGTCAAAACATATGCTGGATGATGCAGCCTCATTTTTTTTTTTTTTTTTGATTCAGAAATCATGGCCATTGTACTCACTCACTGGCAAAAAAAGTTATACTCACCAAGTAATAAATCTTGGCTGTCAGTAGAGCCCACAGGCCAATGCATTTCAGGATGTGATGAAATCCCTGCTGTACTGACCCCAAAGAGTAGGATTCCTGTGGGTAGTGACAGGTAAGCTGAAATCACTTGAGCTTGTAGAAGTAGTCAGAAGGAATGATTAAAAGCTTGATTCAGAAGCTAGAGTAAAATGTAACTAATGGAGAAAAAAATGCTTGCTTTCAAATACAGTTACTGAAATAGGTTAAATTAAAATGTCAGATGCAATAGCAGAGTTAAACTTCTCCTTGGTTAAAAAAAATAACGCATGGCAAACATTCTAGTTATTAGCTAAGATATTCTCTTTTTATTGATCTTTATATTGATCTGCTAGAAAAGACCCTAAAGGCAGTCCAATTCTACTTGAAACGTATCTTCAAATCTCTGCAAAACAGAAATTTCTATGGGAAAGAAGAACAACCAGTTTTATTATTGTGTTAGTAAACATAAATAAACATGGTCACAATCGAATTTAAAATATACATGAGTCACACAGGTTGGAGAAAATAAATATGGCAAATCAACTTACAGAGTTTTTGTATACTTTCAGATCATTAATTCATTAGAAATATCATAGGTAACAGCTAGTGGTTAGATGATTGGGCTCTGAAGCTAAGCTGCTCGTGTTTGAAACCTGGCTTTACTACTGTAGGACTCTGGGCATGTCATGATTTGTGCCTTGGTTTTCCCAGTTTCAAAATAAGAGTGAAAATCACTGCACCTACCTCATAAGATCATGGTGAGGGCTAAATACATTAATGCATGTAAAAGCCTCCAAGTATCGACTGGCACAGAATTAATACTGAATAAATATAAGTTGTCCCTATGCCTTCTGATTATATCTTTATACATGTACATTGCTATATATGTTTACCTATATCTGTATATTTACAGCTATCTCTATCTCTACACATGTAGGCTATATATAGAGATATATATAAATATATATCCATTGATCTTCCTATAAATATATCTGAGATAATACCTATATTATTTTAGAAAGATAGGTTAAGAATCTTTTATAACTCTGCTCAGAAGAGTAGAATCCAGTAGCAAAATACAAATCTTAAAGGGATAGGCAAATCTAACTTTAACCTAATGAACCATTCCTCATTCCTGTGGCCTTATTAACCATTACTGACAACCAGTGGTCAATTGTTGAAGATTATAGTCTCTGGAACCAGTGACCAGGTTCAATAATCACCTTGGTGGTAGGTTTCAACCTATGAATTTTAGGGGACACAAACATTCTGATGATAGCACCTGCCTGAGCTTCAGTTTTTTTCATCTATAAAATGGAGATAATTATCTACCCGTAGAATTGTTGCAAGAATTTAATGAGTTGACTCATGAACTTAGACATTGTCTCACAAATAATAAGAATCAATTAAGCCATAATTTTAAATAAGTGCTTGTTAACATCACAATATGCAGTTATCCCCTTATCACTAATTTGAACACTGGATGACTGGTAATATCACATGTCAATAAAACTGTGATATTAACAATCCCTCATCATATATAGCCCTCCGTATCTTTAAACAAAGAATGACATTTAGCAATTTAAAATTTTCAGTGTGTGCTAAGTAAAAAAAATAGCAAGTTTTCAGCCAGTCCTAAGTAGCCTTTAATTCCATTTACACAGCTAATGGCTTTTAAATAAGCCACTAAATGCCATTTGCTGTACCTATGTGCTTCACTGGCAAATTGAAATCCTCTTACCAGAATCGTACAATTTATAGATAGCAGAGAAGTAAACAAGAACAGTTACCAATGGTCAAAATAAAATATGTACTAAGACTGATAGAGTCCAAAAAGTCAATTCTGTAACCTTTTTTTTTCACTTTTTCCCAGTGCCCTCTCCAATATCCCAGTGTGAGATTTTTCCTAGTCTAAGAGAAGCACAGATTAACATTTTGCTTCAGTCTTCAGTTGCCATGGATTTTTTTTCTTGATGCTAAACAAAGCTCGGGAAGTATATTGATTTGTCTCACTCTTGGAATAAGAATTTTGCTGAAGGTGCAGCTAACCTCACTTTATGAAGAAAAAAGAATTGAGTCAGCTCCATGACTTAGGCCAGTAAAAAAATAAATGACCAGGAATGATATAAAGTGTGCTGGCTGCTTTACATGTGGGGTTGAAGAGTTGTGTTTAAAATCTAAATCAAGAATTAACATTAATTCTTTAGGTTTTTGTCATATGATTAGTTTATCTCAAGAAAGGCTTCACTAGAATTAGGTAGATATGGATGGTTGAAAATGATTTGAAAATGATAATTAAGCCAATTGGTTATTAAGTTCATCAAAAATTAGCAAGATGCAATGAAAGAACTTTCAAGGTTGCTATTTTATTATATATTTGGAACGCTGACAGAAAGTCTTATTGCTAGCTTGTCAGAAAATTATGTGTATTCCTAAAAAGAAATATCATTCTATGATATTCAAGCACTCATGTGTATTTAAAATGACTGATTTTGCTAAATAAATGGAAGAAATCTGTGTTAAGTAGTAATTAATAATGACAATGAAGTTTTTTCCAACTAGCTAGTGGTTAACTTGTGCAGGTCTTCTTCAATTACCCTACTTCCTATCTTTTTAATATATAATATTATGCTCAAACAGATGAAAAAGAAGGTGAGTATGGTGTAACCAAACTTTTTTTTAATTAGTGAGAATAGCTAGAATTTTTTTCCTGTGGAAAAAATGCTGCTAGGAAAAGCTAAATTCAAATAATGAGGACTATACCTTCAATCATTGTCTATACTAGTACTTTACCAGAGTACATTTTGTTACCACTCAAAAGTTATGCTAGGCATAGCAAATATTTTATCTAAAACAGAACTTTCTGAAGGACTGCACAATTCAGGAAAATGAGGGAAAATCAGCATTATTGGGGATAATGACTTTTGACTGTCAGCTCCATTTGGTTGCAATCTAGGATAGGATGGGAGAGAATGGCAATCCTTCTCCTCAGTAAAAAATCCAATGGAAGAGACGTGATGATGTTAGAGAAGAAGTCAAACTATGGCCAATAGCTTCCATAGCTGCTAGTTATAGTTTCAGTAGGTTTGACTGCATGGTGATCTTAGTCTAGATGTTGCTACTTTTAGAAGATCTGCTACTTCAGGGATTCAGTGCTCAGTTGTCTGAAACTTGAAACCAGAAATTCCCTTCTTCAGAGCGAACAAATACCAAGTATACTACTGATTTATCCACAGAGTAGAATAAGGAATCATGACAAATTTAAAATGCAATCATGTATAATACCTTCACTTTTGAAATAATTGCCTCCAATTCCTCTTTATTCTTAGCATCTTTATTTCAAAATTTTGAATATATGATATATATATATATATATCATATATCATAATGGCCATGAAGGTATTGTGCTTTACCATCCTACCCAAACTCATCAATTATTTCTACATATGAAAATATAATAGGGATAATTGATATATTTCAACCCTCCCCAGACTCGCCCTCTACAAACACACCACTATGTTCCTGTAACTGATATATGTTGTTACATACTGAAGCAAATAAAGCAGCCCAGGATCTAGTAAACTGATGTTTAGACCCCATATTATAATGCCTTCTCTGATCTTTTTTCTGTTCCCCTATCCTTAAACTTCCATGACAATTCAGATTTCATAATTCACAATAGGAAGGGAAGTTTTTGACTTTTGTTTTCCAACTTCATCAGTTTCTTCTGACATCCAAAGCCCATTAAGCCACAGTCTCCAAACATACCAGCCTCCCAGGGTCTCTAATAGTGTACTTTGGAGATTTCAAATTACTTAATAGCATTTGGTTAAGAACTTGGAATAACGTTTGTTTCTTCCTTCTCTATGTCAAAAGATATCTCTATGTCAAAGTTATCAAAAGTGAAACTTTTATTCCTTCACAATGTCTTCCACACTTTCCCTTTACTCTTCATTCCTAACTGGACAGCATTAAGTCTGTGTTTGTACAATAAGTCTGTGTTACCAGAGTTCCCACTTGGTCTTCTTGGCACAAGGTTCTCCTGCATACGTTCTACCTGCTTGTGAACTAATGCTAGATAAATCCTTCTAGACTATCACATTCAATATTTCCTTTTCCTATCAAAATTCAAAATTAGTTTTTTCTCCATCAACTTTATGTTATTTCACCTGGTTTGGAATCTGCCCCTAGCTCTGCCCCTAGCTCTGACATCTGACAATGCCACTTCTCTCCCCGCTACACACACACACCTTTCTGTCATATTTCATCCCAGACTTCCTTTACCTCAAACACACAATACTCATTTCTATCTTTATATTTTCATGTCTTTTTTCATTGTTTGCTCTGTCCCCTTCTCTAAGCTTTCTGCTTAACCATTCTTATGATTCTTCTACTTAGAAATGATCAATTTCTCTATAAACATTTTCTGACTTCTTCAAGTCCACACTGTTTGCTTTCTTCTCTGTATCAAATGTCTGTAGCATATAGGTTAGCATCTACTTGTTTTCTAAATGTTTTATGTAGGGTTAATGTGTTTTCTAGTTAGATTGAAAGATCCTAGATTCATTCATTTATTCATTCAGCACTTGATGCCAAGCACTTGTCAGGCAATCTGCAAGGAATGAAGACTCTTTTCCTAAAAGAAAAATAGCTGATATAACATAAACAAGGCACACCACCCTCCACTATTGCATCTATAGAAGGCATTGCTAATCGATCTCAGCAACCTTTCCCTCTAAGCTTGAAGATGGCTTCAGAATCTTCAAACAAGTTTTTATCAATCAATTGGATTAAGAAGCAAGTTGAAATCTATTTGATATGCCTGATCTACAATTTAAATGAAAACTTGTGTCTATAAAATCAATGACAATTCAGGTCTATACAAAGTGAGAACAAAGCCTTATTTTTGAATTTTATATCAAGGATAGTATTTGGAAAGTTTCCATAAAGATGTGGGAATAGTTTATCAAAATGGAAAACAAATTTTATATTAATATTCAGGCCTCACAATTATATTCTAAAGAAAAATGTAATCTATTCACACAGAGGGTATAATAAAAGCCAGTTGTCCCACATTGATTTATTTCTTCAACCACATTCAGAGACTCAGAGCAACATAATTAGCAGCAGTATCTTCAGTCACAAAGAAAATCAATTCCTATGTACACATACATGTTGACTAGGAACCTTTTAGAATTTTTCACAATGTCCGATTCAATAGACAATGTCTACAATAGAGAAGCCTAAGTGTACCCTTTCATAATACAGCTTGACTAATACTGAAAATGCTATAGACCCGAAACAGAATCACAGCAAACAGAAAATTGTATTACAATACAATTGCTGAGAAGAAAGTGCTGCTAGATGAACTTCCAAACAGCAACCTTTTAAAAGTGGTTTGTGTGTATCCGTGAGTTTGTATTAAAGGTTAAACTAAGAGAAAGCATTAAGGAGAAAAAAACAGGAGGGCAACAGGAACAGCAATATATTAGGAGAAAAGAATAACTAATAGATGACAATATTTTAAAGGCCTTCTAGTACACAAATTCAAGAAAGTTGTATATTAGCATAGCTATGACAAACAGTCAGTGGTTGTAAGAGAAATACAAATTAAAAGAACTGCTACATAGATAAGTCTTTCTACACAAATACCTCAAATTATTTAAATGACAGAAGTGTCCTCTAAAAAAGAGTACTAAAGACAAAGCATATACTTAGCTAGATTTAGTTCTACAAACTGCTGTTTAGGATTTGAAGGAAAAATAATTTTCATTTTTCACAACCCTTCTGATTGTTCTCAGGCTTCTCATCAGCTGGGGAGTCTGTGAGCCTCCTTCTCCTAGGTGAAGTGTCAACAATCTAGAGAGGAAACTACAAGTGTCAAAGTAAACTATTTAGCCTTCTTTTTATCTTCACTTGATGGAAGTATCATGGTTTCCAGATTTTTTATACAATTCTCCATTTTTATGGCTTGCACAGGCCTAGGTCACAGAACCAAGTAGTTCCCCTCAAAGTAAAGACTTTGGCCTTTTTATCTGGATATGTGATTGACTCTAATGGACCCAGAACTTTATCATAGCTCCTAATTGATACATACATAGCCACATAGATCCAAGAAAGTGCACTGTACTCAATAGGTACTTAACATAAATCTATAGAAGATGAAGACAGTCATTTACTTTTTATTGCCTTGTTTTAAAATCAAGACATAAAAATACTCAACTTCACTCTTAAAATAAATATCATGGCCAGGTGCAGTGGCTCATGTCTGTATTCCTAGTACTTTGAGAAACCGAAGTGGGAGGATCACTTGAGCCCAGGAGTTCGAGACCAACCTGGGTAACATAGTGAGACCACTTCTCTACACAAATATAAAAAAATTAGCTGAGCGTGATGCCACACACCTGTAGTCTCAGTTACTTAGGAGGCTGAGGCTAAAGGACTGCCTGAACTGAGGCGGTCGAGGTTACAGTGAGTTGAGATATGGCACTGCCCCCCAGCTTGGGTGACACAGTGAGACTCAAGCTCAAAAATAAATAAAATAAAATAAATATTGTAATGTTATTTATCCATAGTAGTCTGGCCTCCTAGAAATATATAGACAGATGATGTAGTTTTATATTGCTTAAAAGTACTATTCATTACAAGCACATAAATGAGTGTATTAATTTTTCAATTTTATTTTTCTCTTTATTCTGGTATTTTAGCACTGTAAAAGAAATGTGATGGAAATGAGGAAGAGTCAATTTTAATATCTTGATATTTTTTGCTTGGTGCAGAACAAACTGACCCACTTTGAAGCATTTGGAATATCAAAATGCTATTGTAATGTTCTCATCAAGAGGTTGTACAGCACAAAGTGATTGTGGCACTTCATAATTGAAGAACTTCATATGGATCTTGTGCTGTCCCAGTTTCAGCTCTTGTATTTCTGTCATTTCTTTCTCTGAGTATCCTCTGGCATAAAGGGAAAAAGAGTCTATAAGCAAAGGGAGACAAGAGTTACACACTGATGGAAAAGTGAAGGAAAATAATAGGCTTTTTTTTTTTTTGAAGTTCTCTTGACATTTTAATATTTGGAAACTAACGAAGTTAATGAAAATTTTTACTTTCAATGAGAAAATGCTTAGGAACTTAGATTAAGACAGCAAGACTGATGGAAACTGAGCTCACCTGTCACATCCCATGTAATCAAAGCTTGGGAGAAAGATGAAGTAACTCTGAATTCCATATTCAGAAAAAATAAATTTGACTCACCTGAGGAAAGTGCATTTTTGATGTGTGTTTACATATTAAAAAGTACAGCTATGGCTACTTTGGAGAAAAATACTTTTGAAAGAAGATATCCTTCAATCGTGAATTATTGTTATAGAAAAGGTATAAAACTTAAAAACCCAGAATTGTTATTCTGGCTCTATTATTTATTAGCTATGTAACTTTTGACAAACCAGTCCATTCCCTGACACTATTTTATTACACTAAATTAGAGATAATGACACATATTTAATTGACACACTAGGGCCACGTAAAGTTAGAATGAATGAGGTAATATACATGAAAACACTTTGAAAACATGTTATATCAAAGTATAAGGCTCAATTGATAATATTATATTGGTAATTACAAGTTTAACCAAGAGGCAAATATTTGACCATGACTTTAACTACAATGTCATAGTCTGTCATTTTAAAGATGATCCAAAAAATAGAAACATAAAAGATAAAGAAAGCATGCACACCAATCTGCAGCAATATCCAATCAGTAATGTTTTGAAATCAGCCTTTTGAAGTTTTCAAAATAAGACCAATAGTGATCTCACAATAGTCTAATAATGATGAATAGTTCATAATTACCAACACTGTGTAAGAATATCATGACTGACATTCTATTCTATTTGAAAAATAACTCACCATGAAATATGACATTAGAGCTTTTGTTTGCAAACAATATTTCATTGTCATTCAAAAATTCTTACACACATACACACATTTCAAAACAGAGGAATCTAGCTAGGCCAAGAAAGTCAACTATGAGACCAATAACATCTATATCAAATAGTGTGGTCTCAATATGCTGGCCACCTCTGAACACAAGGACAGGAAAAAAGATGAAAACAATGATAAGGGTATGGAGTGGGCATAAGTAGAAACTTCCCATTCATCCCACAGAATGTTGCCTCAAAACTTTCTAGTTTGTTGTACCAGTGGGTAGCTTTTAAAAAATTATAAAGTCGTGCTCTTGTTCTCAGTTTTATTGTCTTTGAATTTGTTAGAAATTATAGAAAACCTTGCCAAACTGGAATCTACAGATGCAAGCTTGGACTCACATAAAATAATTGGCCTCTTGCTTTGTGGACTTTTGCATCTTTACACATTCTATTCCCCTTCTGTCTTTAGAAAGCCCACTATTGTCCTGATACTGAGGATTCTTCCTCAACTGTAAAGCTTCTTATGATATGACAATATTTGATATTATCTTTTAAAGGTTAATTTACATTTTAAAAATAAATCTTTAAGTGAAAAAATTTGTTTAAAGTGAATCCTCAGATGATATGATCTCCATATAAGAGTACATATTTGGGAAGAGATCTTATTTTTTTACAAACTGCACAACCAGGCAAATACAGAAAAAAAGTAACATCCATTCATGTAGATGACTTAGTTACAAAAATATGGTAAAGTTAATGCTCAATATTCTGTTCAGAGAGTGTTAAATACTGTTTAAGTGTCTCTGGATCACAAGTACCTAGATGACCATGATAAATAGTCAAATCTGAAATATGGAAAGCTGAACAAAATGAAGACATGAAATTGTAATTAATTCACATGCAACAAACTCAAGCATGCATTCAACCATGTGTCTTCATTTTTAAGAAATAAAATTAAATCTGCCTCTAAGCCCGAAGAATCAATGTTGGACAGACATTATTACTCTACACTCCTCCTTGCCCCTTTCCACTTATATAAAGAACAGCATATTCAGAAAGAGCTCTTCTCTGGCTAGGCTGCTGATTACCAATGAGATCTTGCTGGTCCTGCCTACTGATCTCTTGAAGTTTGGTGGTTCTCAGTATCTGTGACATATTTAGGGGTTTTTTTCCCTGTCTCATGGCCAAAGCTGTAGGTACATCAAAAAGGCCGGTACTCTATCCCTTCTGGAGGCTTGATACCACTCCTGGATGCTGCCACAAAGTAGGGCATGGATGAATACCCTTTCCAGAAACTTCCAACCCCCATCCTCCTGCTAGTCTGCAGGAAATCTCTATCATTTTTCTGTTCTCGAAGATACTCTCTTCCCTTCCTCCTTTCTCCTACCATCTCAGAAGCTCAACATAAACTCATCAGTGCCTGTGAGTTTTGATCTTTACGAAAAGCCCCTAAAACATGGAAGTACAAAAAAAATCTGGCAATGTGATTGGCCATGCTTGGTCATGACCCTGAAGAAATACTACCAAACATATAGCTAAAAATTAAAGCCTCAGTACCTTCAACTTCACCAACATATTACGTGTTCTTTCTCTCACCACAAAGTTGAAGTTCTATCAACTTTAGATGGTTCACTTTTCTCTTTTTATGACTAAAAACTGTACTTCTACCCTAGTCAGTGATTAGAAATAGATGTTAATTTTCTTAATTGGCAGTCGCACCCTTAGACTCACACAAAAGAGGGCCCTGTATAGGATTCTGAATATCACAAGCATACAAAATGAAATTATTACTAAATACCTAGTTACATCACTAGGATCTGGTGCTCATGGCTGGCAAAGCATGACCCAGTCCTAAAACTGCAGCCTTAACTAATACCATTCAGGCCCAGAGAATTTGCTTCTCCATCTCTTGTCCTAAGTTCTTGAATAAAATATGTGCCTCTATCTGAATGCTGTGAAGATTGTGGGTTATCTTACTGTCCATGTTGGAAATAAACAGAAAATTTTTGAATGTTAGAAGACCTTGGGCTAAAGAAAAAACCTTGTTAAATTCTTTATCTCACAGGGCACGAATGTAATAGGTCATTTCACAATGAAACATTATTTCCTAGTACACTGGACATCCACTGTCTTTCTTGTCTTTGTATTGCAATTCACAATTCCAGAGATAATCCATTCAAAAGATGGATTAACAGAATCTTTGCAAGCTGTGCAAGGTGGCCTAGAAACATTTTCAAAATTAATTCATATTACTATTAAGTGTATATATGGGGGTATAGACGTAGCATTCAGGAAGCTTGAACACCAATTCTTTACACAGGCTATGATAACAGATATTGAAAATTAGAATTGTAGGGACTTCCATTATGGTAAAAAATATATATATTCAGTAAGAATACATTTTTCAAAAGAAATCTTAATTTAGATTTATTTAAATAAATTTTGTAATTGACATTAATTGTAAATTGTATTCAACTTTCAGTTTTACTAGAAAAATTTGAATATTTGAGGATTTTTAAATGTCCCCAAATTATAGAACTCTACATTTAATTTCTATTTTTGTATATTATATTAGCTTATACCTTTTGAGAAAAATTGTTTTATTTTTGATTCTTCATATCATCACTGTTAAAAGAGCATACGTTTGTAAAAGTATCTGTCATAAAACCATAACCAGGCAAGAAAAATAAATATTATAAAATAAATGCATAATAGTTTATCAATTATAAGTGTCTTAGTGAAATTCCATTATAGAATACTTAGCTATACATAATAAAAACAGAATTCAGTCAGTATTTATATTTTGCCTATTTTTCATCTTATAAAACTTTAGTGTTTTTTCATTTTTAATTATAAACTGTATTGTTCAATGAGCTGATTATTTAATAATTTGATAGTTTTCTATATAGCTTTTAAATACGTATTTAAACATCATATATCAGCCTCTATTTGGTCTCTGGCTCCTCAAGTATTAGAAGCAGGACTGTTAACTGAAATAGTAAAAAAAGAAATGCAAACAGATCCATTTTTCCTGATTCTGACCTTTAAAAACATCCAACAAGACTATATATGATTGATTTCCTGGCCCCTAAAGGCGAATGTTGACATTACAGGTGAATTTCCAGGACTTGTTATGTTCCCCTCCTGCTTCTTTTAAATGCCATTTCTACTCTGTTGTTAACTCTTGGGTCTCTGACCCCATCCTAATTTCCCATCTCTAGCTTGTAAATTAGCTATTTGTGCATTCTCTATTGTGCTTGGTCTTTCGCTTTTGATCTCAGATTAAGTTTGTGTTACTCCTTAGTTGCCAGCTTCCCTGATGACTTGAGTAGTGAAGATCAGCTCTGGTCACTTAGGAGCCTGAGCTTGTCATTAGAGACTCAGATGGAACCTGGCAGAATTAGCCCAGATTTCCATTGTAGGTGTTGGGGCAGGAAAGTCAGACAATTAACACCAATCTATTATTACCATGGAAACAAGATAAAAGAAATCATTTTATTACGGGGAGAAGTTTTTTCTCTGTGTATCAAAACCCACATATGCAAATACCACCAAAAATTCTATATCTGTCATCTACATTTACAAATGTGTCAAGATCCTCCCTGTGGATTCTCATTTTGTTACTCAAATTAAAGGAGGTTTCTATTGCTGAAATAGACATCCTAAATATTATCTGTCACATGTATTTCTGTACCTTGTCTTATTAAATTTTAATGTTTGATTGCTCAGTGAAATAACATTGAATAAGTCAGTGAAAATCAGTATCAGCATTAAAATTTGATGTTTTGCATATATATGTGTGTGTATATATATATATATATTTAAACATTTATTACATATATATTACCTCACCATTACTTTTTTGTGTTTACAAAAATAACCAACAGTTCAATTGCCAAAATACACTTCAGAAAAACAAGATAGGAACTAAATACCACATTTCTATGTGAACACTTGTTATTTTGTGTTTTCAGAATCCACCCCCTCATTATTAGTATCTCAGATTCCTTTTGTGTACAGTCTTGGTCAGAGATCCTGTCTTTGCTGTTACTACAGAAGTTCCTGGCTACACAATCCCTGAGCCTCCTTCTATTATGTAACCATGAGTGCCCCAAGCTTATCTAATTCAGTGGTAATAGATGGAACTTTGATCTTAAACTAGAAATGCAGAGCCATGAAGAATAGTTGGAGGCAAGATCTGATAACCAGCAATTGTGCACTGGTATGGCCCTACTGATGTTTTAGCTAGAGCCTATTCACATTGTTTAGTCCCTGGGCTGTACAAAGAGTTACGTATTTCAAAAATCACGTGGTTAGAGGTAATTCATTGCAGGAATAGTGATGAGTGCTAGAAAGCTACTCCAGGTACTCAGTGTAATTTTCCTGTTTCTCTGGATTTGTTTATTCTCTAAACCATATCACTTAGGTTTCCACTTGTCCTGTGAGCACTCAATGCTATTTTGTCTAAGAGGAATAGGATTGGGTCTCCTTTGCTTGCAAGAAAATCTCTGCTATATACTACAATACAATT
Organism: Carlito syrichta; assembly: GCF_000164805.1. Taxonomy (NCBI): domain Eukaryota; kingdom Metazoa; phylum Chordata; class Mammalia; order Primates; family Tarsiidae; genus Carlito; species Carlito syrichta. The sequence goes on from NW_007247416.1 coordinate 154,535, forward strand.
TTTTCTGAGAAATAATATTCTTATAATGAACAATTTAAGGTGATTCACATTCAAAAGTAATCAGAACACCACAAAACTTATATGACAACAATCCTAAAATATAATCCTAGTAAATAATAGAATATATTTATCTGGTTATTTTCAAAGTATTTTCACATCTAGTACATTGCTTGAAAATGACAACAAGTGAGACCAGAAAAGAAAAACGTTACCCCAATGCTTTATACATACATAATTGGCTTGAGAACCAGAAAGATTAAAAAGTTTTTTTTGCCACAGCAAGTAGTTAGGTGTAAGCCTGAGCCTAAAATTCAGTCTCCAGAAAATTGGCTCAGATTTCTTGGAAAGGAAAGATGGTAAGTTCAATTTTCTACACACAGCCTGTAAAGGCACAAGCCACATTTTCACCTACTACTGCAATTAGATGTGGAAGGAAGGTAAGCAGGCATCCTATATCCTAGAATCCTTTTCTAATTGCTTCACCTCTTAATGTCTCGTTTACTTGGATTGGCAATGTGACCCTGATGCTCTGGTTGAAGCAAGGAGTGTAAGACTTAAGTCCTCTGATCCCCACACTTGAGGCCCCTGTAATCCAGGACTCCTCAAAAAACTTTGATCTAGCCCTACCGCCTGTTTTACAAGTGAAAGTATCCAGGCCCATATAAATTATGTGATATTTTTTGAAGCCCAGCCCCACATAAGAATTTTGTGGAAGACTTGGAACCCTGACTCCCAGAGAAGCTTTTTTTTTTTTTTTCAAATTCAGGGGAACACTGTCTCCAAAGCTCTATGTCAAAGGAAGGCCCTGTTTAGTCTCAGAAGAAAAGCATATCAGTTACACTAGGTTATATGTTCCTCAGCCAATGTGCTTCTTGAATACAGAGCTTATGCTCTCAAACATGCTTCTATTTTCCATGGATAGAAGTGTTCCAAACAAGAACACTTTTCAGAGTGAAAGGGAAATTGTTTATAATTACACCTGAAAAGCCATTCAGACAAAGCAGGATATATGGTCATCCTATTAATACTTAAGGTGCCTAGTATCTTGTTCTATATAAGAAGAATTTACTCTATTTAAAAAAAGCAGTTGGTATTCAATAGTCTCCAACTGACTCTTAATTATTTGTAATGTCAAATATAAATTTCGCACCAAACTCTGGTGAGGTCTATACAGACTCTGCCTTATGAGAAAAGAGTCAGGTTTTTCTACAAGCACATTCTTGGCAACACAGGCATTTTCTTGTTTGGATTGCTTAGAAGGTACACACACACGCACACATGCACACACGCATGCGTACACACACGCGCACACCCCCACTACAAAGTTACAAAGTAAGGATTTCATTCTGGAATACAATGAATGACTTTAAAAAATAAAATTAGTATTGAGCTCAGTTTTCTTAGAAAAGCTTCAGTGTTAAAAGTTCTGGCTATTCTTTCCCACAACACATTTCCACTCTGCCCTCACTTCGTTGCAGAACATTCTGAAGGGAATCAAAGTCCACCATTGGGCTCTTTCTCAAGTCTTACAAGTGCAATTCTGTGGATAGTGTTATTTTTTTTTTTTTTTACAGAGTATCACTGCCCTTACAATCATCTTCTGTTTTCTCTAGGTTCAAAGCAAATGACTTCCTGTCCTGCAGACTCTGGGTCTTGGGTTTGAAATAATCACCTCCTATTATCATGTAAATGATTTGTGTTTCCATATTTACATCACTCCATTTCTGCTGAACACAACTATCAAGTTCAAACTCAGGGGAAAAAAAGATTGTTCATTAGATCAATGTATGCTTTCTTGATTCCTTTGTTTCTTATATTGTCTATTTGTTAATGATACTACAGAGGTAGCGGAGCAATGTATGGGGAATAAGGTTCATTTTTCACTTCCTTATTATTTATTGACAATATATAAAACTTAAGCCCAGCAAATGACCACTAGGCTTTATATGAGAACATTTTGTAAGCTGATGCTTAACATTTACCGTGAATTCATGGCTAAAATAGAGAGAAAATTTATAAAACAAAAAATAGACAGTTAAAAAAATTTAATAACATTGATGAAGACACTTATAATAACATCTTTTTACACATTTGTGTTTGTTTATTATATTTTACACAAAAGGGAGAAACAAAGAATAAAGTATGATAGAATTACTTTTCCATCAGAAAACTTTTCCATTTTTTAAAAAATTTGTCATTTATTTTGACATATTTGGCTCCTTACAGTTAAAAGATTCCTAATGATTATTCTTTGTCTCTGTCTCTCTCTCGCACTCTATGTACATATACACATGTGTGTAGATCTCCACACATAAGAGTTGTTATAAATAAGTTAGGTTAATCATATAAAATCGTTTTTTCATATTTTTCCCTAGGAACTGCTATATTCTCTGTGGATGAATGATTTCATAGAAAATGTGGGCAAAAATTGTGATTCCAATGATCTGAAAGTGAACAGTGTTTAGGAAGTATATCCATGGCATGGCGCCATTAATTCACACATTTTCACATGGATATGTGAAAAGGTGTTAAACACCCTTTCCTTTCTACTTTTCCTCCAAGTAATCCTAATGAGGATGATTAGGATTACTAGCAGAATGATTAGGATTACTAGCAGAATAATTAGGATTAATAGCCAAGGATTAGGATTACTAGAGGAATGATTAGGATTACTAGCCAAGTTTAGTATTTTGAATATGTCTAGCATGGCATATGAACAGAGTTGCCTGCCCACAGAATGTAGCAAAAGCACATGTTGCAAAATGCTGGACACTGTTTTTCTTCAATCTCATTTCTCTCCTAGCTCCACCAACTTGTGTGCATGTCCAAAGCAAAATCCTAAGGTTGCTTTGCAAAAAAAAAAACAAACAAACAAACAAAAAAAACCTAGATCAAAAGTTAAAGTAGAAAGGGGGGGAAACAAAACAAAAACAAAAAACACATGTATTTAGCCTCTTCCTCCCCTACATTAAAATATTTTACATCAAGATTGTAGAGAAAAAAATATACTCATTTCATCCTCAAAAGCTACATGTCCAATTCATCATAAATTCCTTCTTAAGGTAGACAAGACTAGATTACAAAAAGCAAGTCAGCTAGTAAAAACGATCTACAGACCCACTACTACAACTAGTTCTGAGATTGCAATTGACATTCTTTAGCAATCTTTTATACCAAATAGTCTAGGATACCCTTTCCTTAGGCCAGGTTTTTCTGGTGTAAGGTGTTTGCTTAATGGCTTAGGCTTTCATCTTTAAAATGAGTAAGCCCTTAGTTTTTCTGGCCATGTTGGATTGTGAATGCTGCAAATGCCCATTAGCAATCATCAGTTAGCATAGTAATACTAAAAATGTCTCAGTGAATTTTCTGTGCCTCAAATATACACATTCTTACCTTCATAGTAGAGTCACAGTCCTGGTTCATTTTGATAATCAATATTGATTATTCCAGGCAGTAAATTATCTTTCTCTTGGCTTCTTTGTTCACTGTCCTCAGGAGCCCATGATAATAGTCACAGATCTCAATTCAGTGGAAATTACTATGTTCCCTGATGGAACTATTCCCTGTCTGGAACCATAGCCTTCATTCTAGTCATACCTAATATCATGAGCATAGGAAGCAAAAGTTGCCTAAATGGCTCCTAGATGTGATGGTAAGAAGGACCACTTCTGTTTCTACTCTTTGATTCAAAGCTCTAGGGGAGCACAAAGTTACAGTAGCTACTGTGCCATGCAGCAGCTGTTGCTTCAATGCATATACAATTTATTGAAGGATATGCTCCTCAATTCCACAGGATATCAGCCTAGAAGCTGGTGATGCATGTGAGCATTGAATGATTCAGTCCACCTATTCTATAGACTGGGTACTTCTAAACAATGAAGTATTTGATAAGCCAGTGAATTTCATGGTCATGATCTTGGTGTACTGTTCAGTCAGTGATTTTAAGAATACTCACAGAGTGATGCAACTATCACTGCAATCTAATTTTAGAATGTTCTTATTTCACTATAAAGACTCCTCATGCCCTTTAACAGTTACTCCCCATTGCTTTTCTTCCCCAGGCAACTGTTAATCTATTCTTTGTCTTTATAAACATACCTGTTTTGGACATTTTATATACCTGGAATCAAATGCTATGTGATCTTTTGTAACTGGTTTCTTTCATAGCAGCATAATGTTTTGGTTTATTTGGGGGGGGAGGTTTGTCTGTTTGTTTGTTTTCAAGTGAGAAAACAGGATTTATTGAGAACAGAAAAGTTCCCACGGTGGGAGGGCACCCGAAGAGTTTGCCCCAGCATAATGTTTTAAAAGTTTATTCATGTTGAAGCATGTTGATCAGTATTTGAGTATTTTTATTATCAAAAATATTCCCTCGTATGGATATACTAAATTTTGTTAATATATTTGTTAGCAATTGGATAATTGGGTTGTTTTCAATTTCTGGCTATTACAAAGTAATGCTGCATCATCAATTAAATGCCAAATCAACAACTGTGTCTGTCCTGGTGAGTGACTACTTCTCTCTCTGAAGTGCTCTCCACCAGTAGCAGTGTATTTAAAGGTAATTTTGATTGTCCTGAACAGATGTTTTAAGGTCATACCCTCCCCATTTTGTATTAACCATATCCCTCAAATTCGGATAATTCATTTAAGTAATTTTCACATTATAAAAAATGTCAGTTAGAACCCCAATTTTATTAAGTAATACAGAAAATTAGTGCTGGAGTCCAGCTCCAGGAGAGAGTCAGGGCTTGAGACAGGGGAATCAGGAAGCAGCGGAAAAGAAAAGACGAAAACGACAGGAATCCTCTTCCTGGGGAGAGCTCAAGACTCTGCCAATTTTTATTTACTTTTCACAAGCTTATATAGGTTTTCCACTCAGCCCTGCACCCACAAATGTATCTTATGTTGCTAACCAAATGCCCACGTACATCCCTTTTGCACTCACAATAAAGTTGACCTTTAACAATTTCAACCACAGATGGTGTTTTTCTTAAGTCAAACATTTATGAACATCCTGGTTTTCTTCCTAACTTTCTTATAACTATTTACTATTATAGGCCTATAATATCCTTACCCTATAAAGCTAAACCTTAATCCTAAGTCTTATTTAATTTACTTACTACTATATATTTATTTCTATTAATCTTATTTCTATCCTTATATCCCTATATTTTCTTAACTATCACTTATACTATTATGTATCTCTTATCTTATTAGTTTATCTTATCTTACTACCTTATTATTAATATTCTAAATTCTATCTTCATTAAATTACTTATTTAATCCTAAAATATCTTAACCAATTTTTATCTCAAACAGTTGTTTTCCACCAGCTCTCAGCTGGGGTATGTTGTTTATGAGGAAGTGGTCGACTCGTTTTTCTCAGCCTCCTGCTGTTACTGAAAAACATCCTTACACACCCTAAGGGGCACCCCTTTTGCTGCAATCTCACCTCCATTATGCCTAGGTATAATTTTTGCTGTCAAATGCCATCATCCATTTGCACATCTATTATCTCAATTAAAGAGGGAATATTCTCAAGCTTATGCATGCAATCTTTCAAAGTTAGGGAAGGTCCGTCAACAGGATCCATGGGGCTTTGCCTCCGTCATGGCCGCATTTTACTGGGGCCTTGCTCCCAGCCGGCATTTTTCCTGTTTTCAGGTCCCTTTTACCTTACTTTTACTAGTGATTGCGGCTCCTGGAAAATTAGATTATAGCTTTACATCTGTATATGTATTTAACACTACATTATGAATATTTTCACTCCTCAGCCCCTGTAGGTTTACATTATTTTTTATAAGAACTCTGTAATATTATGTTATAGAATTCTATCAGAATGCATTTAATTGATTAACTATTTGGACATTTTTATTTTTACTAATATTTATTTCTATAATGAGCATCCTTATTATATTTTTGTACTTGTAGCAAAGTTTTCATAAGATAAATTCCAAGAGAAGGAATTACTAGCCAGAAATTATGAATATCTTAAATGAATAGATAATACAACAGTTATTATCCAAGACAATTGAAAAACTTGGCATTCCCACCAATACCATATGAGAGTGACTGAATGGGACAGTAGCACCCATGGTAAGCTCTTTTCCTGGTGATGACAGAAATAGTCTCAGACTAGTGCTCTGTCATTTCAACTGCATTCCATTGACTAGAATCAATCATGTGGACAAATTCAAATTCAAGGGGTTCTAGAGCAGTGGTTCCCAAACTTTATGGCATCAGGGACCAGTTTTTGTGGATGACAATTTTACCACAGACAGAGAGGGAGCATGATGGTTTCTTGATGATTTAAGCACATAACATTTATTGTGTACTTTCTTTCTATTATTATTACATTGTAAGTGTAATGAAACAATAACATAACTCACCACTAAAAAAACAAAAAAGAGGCATGGATGGAAGTGGTAAGTAAAATAATGAGTGGGCCATGTGTAGACTCAAATAAGTGTCAGATTCTGACTTAAAACCTGCCACCAAATGAGGCTGGACAATTGAAGTGCATCAACTCACTTGCCACTCACATATAGGATTTTGATATGAGTCTGCAAGCAATTGATTTATTATGGTCTCTGTGTAGGGAAACCTTACTGCTAATGTTAGTCTGTATTTGCAGCCGCTTCCATCAATAGCACCACTGCCTCAGTTCCACTTCAGATCATCAGGCATTAGATTCTTACAAGAAGCATACAACCTAGATCTCACATGCACAGTTCACAATGGGATTCGGTCACATATGAGAATCTAATGCCCTGGTTGATCTGACAGAAGGTGGAGCTCAGGCAGTAATGTGAGTGATAGGGAGTGGCTGTAAATACAGATGAAGCTTCACTCTCTCTCCCATTGCTCACCTCTTGCTGTGCAGCCTGGTTCCTAACAGGTTACGGACTCATGGCCTGGAGGTTGGGGATCCCTGATGTAAAGTATACTACAATAGGCATATAATGATAAGAGAAATGACCAATTTAGCCATTATTAAAATCTAATCTAATCCCTTTTTTTGGGTTTGTTTTCTTTAGCATGTAATACAGGTTGAGAAGGCTCAGTCAGGTGAAGAAATTTATGCAAATATTTTTCTTAATAAACAGGCATAGGAGGGCAGTAGGTTTATCGTATTCCCTGGTACTTAATATTCACTGCTTTCCTTTGAATAGCCTCTCTAAATGGTGAATTATACCTTCCAAATGAAATAGCAGGTTTTAAAGATTCTGTGTGATCAGTAGATCAAACTACTTGACTCAGGGTAGTTACCATCACTAAACTTTATTATGCAATCTAGGAATGCAACATAAATGTAACTGTTATTTCATTGATTTTGACAGGATTGCAAAATGCTCATTAAAATATCTTTGTTGAAATAAGCAACATTTTTAAGATATACATGGTCTTCTTCCAAGTTGAACTTTCCTTGCTATCTATGATAATGAGGTTTACATGAACTTTAAGCCTTATTTGACTTCTTTTTTGCCCTTTTTCCTTTTTGTTGGAGAAGTTTCCTCTGCAGGTTTATATTTTACATGTTCTCTTCCATTTGGGGTTATTGTTGAATCCTATGCATATATTTCTATTTACTTCTCAATATATTAAACGTATCAATATTTATATCCTTTCCTGAATTAAAACAAGTTTCTTAACACGTTCTTATCTCAATTTATTCTTTTGGTGGTAAGCCTGTTTCCACTACCAAATAACTTTTATGCTTTCCAAAACAGTGCCATTAACCAGATGTGAAAATTTAAATTGTTTTAATTAAATAAAATTTAGTTCCTTACTGTCACTAGCCACATTTCAAGTGATTAATGGCTCCACATTACTGGTGGCTTTCATATTGGACAGTACAGATAAGGAACATTTTCTTCAAGGAAAGGTCAATTTTTCAACACTGGGAAAGACTTAATTATAGATAATATGGGTGCACTTTTTAATATTTGAGTCTCACTTATTTAGATACTAATAAAACTCATATATTATCTCACTCCAAGTTCCCTATATCCTTTACAGTTTCCTGGATTTATTTACTATCTTGCTATACTCCTTCATAGACTATTTTCCAAAAGGAATTTTGTATGTTCAATTTCATGAACTCTTTATTCCAGATGATATCTTCAGTTTGTACTTATATGTCAATAAATAGATTAGCCTGATACAAAATTCTAGGCTTAGCATTCATTTCCATCATCACATGGACCATAATTTTCTGTTGTCATCTGATATCTGGTGATTCTATTGAAAAGTTTATTGACAGTCTCAGTAGTAAAGTGAAATACTGGCCCAAATTCTTCACTTTCCTCTCTCTGTCTTTTTGCCATTTCTAACACAAATATCGCAGTGTACCCTAGAATTCTTTGAATTTGGACCTATCCACACGACTGATTCCAATCAGTGGAATGTGGTTGACATGACAGAGCATCAGTCTGCAACTAGGACCAGCTAGGGTTCCCATTTTCCTTTTTGTATGTCTGCCATCATCAAGAAAAGATCTTACCATGATTGTTGCTGCCCCTTCAGCCTAGACCTCAGAAGGAATAAATACACAGCAGTTGAGAAATCAACAAGTAATGAGAAGCAAACTTACTGTCTTAACATAGAGTCAGCTCACCGAGTTCAACTTAGACCGGCCAATCTCCAGTCAACCTGATGGTGCATGAGTGACAAACACTTGTTTTTGTATGCTACTGAGATTTTTTGCAGCTGTTTGCTATGTAGCTTTATGAAGCAATAGCTAACTTATATAATCCAGTTATTTCTCTGTTGGGCAATTTATTTGTTCTCTCTGGAAGAGTTTTACAATTTCTAAAACTTTGTCTTTATTATTTTTAAATTTTATGGTGATATATTTAGGCTTTTTTTTTTAATCTACTTGTTTGAAACTTTTATGAATCCCTTTAATCATTGACATTTCTTTAATTGTGAAAAATCCTCAGTAATTATTTCTTACAATAGTTCCCTATTCCATTTATTTCTCTCCCAGTGGAATTCCAATTACTTTTATGTCTCTTTTCTTTTGTCTTTACCTCCTCCTATTATCTTCTGAAAGAATTCCTGAAGGCAATCTTCATCTTATGAATGTATTTGGAGGTAGAGTTTTCCAGACATGCATCTCATCTTTTGAGATCTTTATGTTGAAATTATACAATTATGCACGACTTAACTATATATGTTCTGAGAAATGCGTCCTTAGGTGATTTTGCCTTTGTGCAAACATCATAGAGTGTATTTATACAAATCCAGAAGGCAGAGACGACTACAACCTAGGCTATATGGTACAGCCTCTTACTCTTCAGCTTCCAACCTGTACAGTATGTAACTGTACTGAATATTGTAAGCAATTATAACACAATGGTGTTGGTGTTTGTGTATCTAAACATACCTAAACATAGAAAAGATATAGCAAAAACACAGCACAGAAGATGAAAATGGCACACCTATATAGGTATTTACCATTAATGAAGCTTGCAGGACTAGGACTTACTCTGGGTAAGTCAGCGAGTGAGTGGTAAGTGAATGTGAAGGCCCAGGACATTACTGTATACTACTGTAGACTTTATAAACACTGTACTCTTAGGCAACATAGATTTATAAAGATTTTTCTTTAGTAATAAATTGACCTTAGCTTGCTGCAAGTTTTTTAGTTTGCAAACTTTTATTTTTGTAACTTTTTGACTCTTTTGCCATAACATTTTAAAACACAAACACATGGTGCAGCTACAAAAAATATTTGTTATTTACATCTTATTCCAAAAGCGTTTTTCTATGTTTAAATTTAAATGTTTTAGAAACATTTTTGTTAAAAATGAAGACACAAACCTATATATCAGCTTAAGCCTACACAGGGTCAGGATCATCAATATCACTGCCTTCTACCTCCACATCTTGTCTCACTGGAGCAATAACACCCATGAAGCTGCCATCTCCTATGGTAATTTCCTCTTCTAGAATATCTCCTAAAAGACCTTCCTGAGGCTGGTTTTTGTTGTTGTTGTTGTTGTTGTTGTTTTGAGTTGGAGTCTCACTCTGTGGCCCAGACTGGAGTGCAATGGCCGCTCCCGGCCACCGCAGCCTCGACCTGCTGGGCTCCGGTGATCCTTCCGCCTCAGGAATTACAGGCATGCGCTACCATGCCCGGCAGATTTTTTGATTTATTGTAGAGATGAGGTCTCGCTGCCCAGGCAGGTCTCGAACCCGCGCGCTCAGGCAATCCACTCATCTCAGCCTCCCAAAGCAAGGGATTACAGGCTGAGTCACCGAGCCCGGCCCTGAGGCTGTTTTATAGTAAATTTCTACATATTAAAAGTAGAAGAAATATGCCCTAAAATAATGATATAGTATAGTAAATACATAAATGAGCAACAAAGTCATTTATTATCATGATCAAGTATTACGTAATATGCATAACTGTATGTATTATACTTTTATATGACTGGCAGCAAAGTGGGTTTGATTATATCAGCATCATCACAAACATGTTAGTAATGTGTTACACTATGATGCAATGGTAACTACAATGTCACTAGGCAATAGGAGTTTTTCAGCTCCATTATCATTGTGTGGGACCACAGTTGTAGTCCATCATCCTTGACCAAAAAAGTTAATTATGGGGACATAACTGTATTTTCATACTCAATAATTTTTCCAATTAATTCTTATTTATACAGACTCTTATCTCTTTGAGGTTTATGTGATTATCAAATGGCATTACTCTGAAGGCCTCTTAGGCAGAAAAAATAAGTCTAAGTTTTAGCTAGTCCTACTTGAGGTAAATTTTTAAGGGAAGTGCTCTCACGGCAAAGAGCCTCTAGTGTTGCATTCCCAGTTACCCACTACTTATACCCTTACCTCAGGCATATTTTGACCAAAATCACCAACTACTTCATACTAGGCACTGCTCTTTCCTGACAAGTCATCACACTTCTTTGTTATTATGTAGCTCAGTGGATACGGAGGCCTGTGAATTTCCAGGCCCTGTTGATCAACCTGTGGTTACTGTAATAAACGTCTCACCCAACTCTTGGGTTGTGCTGATATTACCTTTATACCATTATTGGCCCTGGCCTGTGTCATTATTTCCGGATTCACAAGAATAATAGGGCAGACAGTAATTTATTCAGGGTACATGGACAAGAGATATGGGTATAGAGAGAAGGCTTTCTTCCAACATAGCTAGGTGGCTACACTACAGGCTTCTGGTCCACACTTCCCTAACCATCACCCCTCAACATATGCACACTCTAAGGTCCAACACTTTCAGTCTTCCCAAAGGTTTCTTACTCTTTTTATGTTACTTTCCCAAATTGATTTTACAATCTACCTTTCTTTCTAATTCCTTGCAGGTCATATTCTAAAATCTATTTGAGGGGAGGGGCCAGAAGCCTCTGTAGTTCACCATCGTGTCTCAAATAGTTTTATAAATATTACAATCTCCAGAAGTATTATGAAGAATGTCATTCCGTGGTACCATAAAGATGTTTTCAAATTATGCATTTGTATTAATTCTTCAGGGCATAAATTATAAGTAAAACTGGCAACTATCCAGAGGAAACCCTTTTGGATATTACTTTGTTGATTTGAAGTGTAAATACCAAACATCTCATGGTCAAATCTTTAGATGGTCCTTTCCTTACAATTCTGTCTGAACAGTTGACATCTCTTTGGTTACCTCTTATTTTGTATTCTTTCATTGTTTTATCTCAGTTGAAACAATTCAAATTTTTAGCTTTTTTATTACCTGTCTCTCTACATTGGATTGTAAAATCCCCAATGACACACACAAGGATCTTGTCAATATTTCTCTGTACTTTATCCACATGCCTAGAAAGTAAGCAACATAATAGACACTTAATAAGTATTGTTAAATGAATGAATCCCTCTTCTTAGAGAATTTAATAATCTTATTAAGTTATTGGATTTCACCCCCAAAAAAGTCATTGATGGAGCTTTGTTGATCCCTTCTTGGAGTTCACACTAAACCATTGTCTTAGTTTGTTCAAACTACTAAAAAAAACCCCATAAACTGAGTTGCTTAAAGATGAAAGAAATTTATGTCTCACATTTATAATGGCTGGAAAATTCAAGATCAAGATATTGGCAGCTTCGGGGTCTAGTTACGCCCTCTTTCTAGTTCATAGACTGTGCCTTCTACCTGTGTGACCTCCTTTATAAGAGCACTAATCTAAATAATAAAAGCTCTGTCCTCATAACCTAATCACTTCCCATGGACCCCCATCTTCTGATACCATCACCTTGGGGGTTAGGATTTTAATCTAAGCATTTGGGGTTTGGGCCTGAAAATAGGGCACAAACATTCAGACCATAATCGTATTATGTTCTAATATTTTGCCTTTCTTCATAATTAGACCTTGAGACAATTAGACCTGTTGACCTAAAGGACGAATCTGAGGCACAAAATAAAACTTTAGAGTTTATTTGAGCCAAAGTGAGGACAGCTGCCTGGGACACACTTCCAAGTTGCTCCTTTCAACCGTTGTCACGAGCAGGTTTTTAAAGGCAAAGAGAACAAGGAGTAGGCTGATGCAAAGTTATTTGACAGGAATTCTTATTAGCTAACAAAAATAACATTGATTAGTGAATGACTATAAATTCCTGAACTATAGGATAGGTGTTTTTGTGACAAGCATATGGCATTTTATGGCTACCTGGCATCAGTTAGTCTAGAGCTCACACATAACAAGTGATTTCAAGAGGTAATTAGCTCAAAGAGGGTAATGAGACATGACTGCTGTCATATTTGAAATGCCTCTCTCGGCCTGATCATTTAAAAGAGCTCATATTCCTCAGATGAAAAATTTATTTTCTTTCCCAGAATACATGGTAGCTACTCAGTAAATGCTAAGTGTAGGAAGGAGTATTCTCCTTCTGAAGAATGATTATAGATCCTAACAGTCAACTTCAGCCTTTCCCACAGTGCTTCTTACAAGTAAGGAGACAGCCTGCTGCTTGGAACCTCCATCCAGAACTATGCACCTTTCTCCTGGGGCTTGCACTTGCTTTTCCCCACCTTTTACCATGCTGTCATGAATTTATGGATGAATGCAACTGTGGTTCCTATTAACTCTGTGAGGGCAGGTCTCTGAATTAATATTCATCTTCATACTCCCAGTAGCTAGTGCCATGCTTGGAGCATAGTAAATGTTCAATCAATGTTTATTGAACTAAGAGAAAACCACAGAACTGTGACCCAGATTGAAGAAGTGAGGATTAAAATCAGTTCCACATGTATATCTTAGGAATAGCTGCAACCTCCATGACTCCTGAATCTTTTACAGCTGTCCACTTATTGAAAATTGAGGTCAACGTAACCTTCCTACAGCTGCCTCCTATCATTGTGTCCCATGAGAAGTAGAAACCAAGCTACATTCAAAGCAAAGTGAAACTACTTTGAGGCTGTGTCCCTGTTGTCATTTCCTAAGAATGGAGAAAATGACATATTTTATTGTCTCTAAACCACAACAATGAAAATTAACTTTCTGCCTTCTGAACAGTGATGTTCAGATCCTAAGACTACAGTGACACAGAATTTCATGGGAAGATGTATTTTTGAGAAAATTTGACAACACACAGAATTGCTGCAATACATATTTTTTACACTATCATGACACTATCCTAATTCCCTTTCCAGATGTTCCACTAAGAGAGGAGCATGAGAATGTTTTCCTGCTCTAGACATTTTTTTCTTTATAAATTCAGCAATACTATAACAGTGTGTACCTCCAGAGAGATACAGTACTAAGAAGAATGTGTTACATTACACAAATTCAAGGACACTCAGTGTACAAGGAAAAATCATGCATCACAATACAAGGAAATGTTAGATTTTGCTTAACATTTCTCACTTGCTTTAAGATATGTTTTGGTTTAAACTTCTTCTGTGGACATTGCAGTCTTGAGAAAGTGGATAAACAAAGAGACAAGAGTACAGATACATGCCAGGCAGTAACATTTCACTCAAAATATCAGAGGCAGTGCACCTTACAGAAGCTAAATTTCAGTGTTGGCATTTTCACATGTGGAATGGGTAACAAGTGTGCTGAATCCTGAGTAATCTTTCAATTTGCCATTGAATGACAGTATTTTGTTTTTGTTTTTGGTGAAGTTTTACAACCTAGTGTGACATTAGAATTGTTTCTTTTATAACTTGTATACTTGTCATTCTTGATTTTATGCCATATGATCCTCTTACAGGTAAATCAGCAATTTAACAATAGAAATCTCCCTTTAATATGTTTTTAAACCCTAATGGAGACAGTTCTATCAAGTCCTGACTGACATTGAATTTGACTCTCTGGGAGGTCCTGGGAGATTTTGCCTCAAGACATTCTCTCCAGATGTGTCTCTGCAATCTAGGATTGAGTTTACACATCCTCATATTCATATTTGAGGCAACCAGAATGTCAGCAATGTTTTATTGATCTTATTCCAAAAAATGAGAGCTTAATTGGTGGGAAGAGATTGTTCTGTCTGGATATATTTGATAAGGTAGACCCTTAGGGAAGATCACTAGGCCCTAACTGGAAAAAGGAATTGGTCTTATTGCTGTCCCTCGAGCAATTTCTGCTTATCTTATGAGGGTGATGGTGCAGCTCTGCATTCAGGCATAAAGCAGACCTGGATTTTATGGAATTACATAGAAACTGGATGACCAATGAAAGGCTGTTGCTGGGGAGAGATTGTAAAATATGCTAATTATGTCTGTGTCAATATTTAGTGTTGTTTTTTTTTAAATTTATTTATTTATTATAAAGATGTGGGGTACAATTCAGAGTTAGGTATACAAACATTGATCATGCAGTTACCCTTGTTGATGAGGTATGCCTCTCCCTCCCCTAGCAGTTCCCCTCAACTGCCAGTCCCACCCCTCCTCGCCTGACAGTTTTCCACTACTGCCAATCGCTTTCTTATAGCATTATAATTGTTCAAGATCACCTTATGAGTGAGAACATTTCTATTTCTCTCTCCTCTCTCTCTCTCTCACTCTTTCTCTCTCTCTCTCTCTCTCTCTCTCTCTGTCTCACTCATGCTTTTAGTATGAGGTACTCTAGTTGTTATATCACAATTACTTTTGCCTTTTGTTCATTCAGATGTATTTTTGCTGTCCTTACCTTATATACTTTGGACATGCTTCTCTTTCTAGCTACTCTCTCACTTTCTCTTTACCAACAAAATAGCCATCTCTTTTTCTATCATTGATATAGTGCTGTTAATTTTGTTAATAAAGATAATAAGAAATGTTTCACCAAATATAAAATGTTCATGGCAATAAGGAGAGGTATAGTCACCAAGTCAGGGCAGAGGCCGGGGAGAAAGTCTGGACAGGGTTTCAGGAACTAAAATATCTGGTATCATGTCTTCCCACAAGGTCACTCACTTCTGCAGGATTTCACCTAATGGGAAACAACAAAAACTCCTAAAACATGCCAAGTTATGCAACATACTCAAACTCATGCAGTGCTATTGCTCAATAATTACTTGTTGATGATAAGTGAGTGAGAAATGAGTATTTTCTCCTTGGGAAAAATAACACGGTATGGGTCTTTTACTGCAGTCCAATAATGAGCAAGATGAATCGTAAATTTATGAAACCCTCAATGGTTAAACAAAATACACACTTGTGCCCAGTCATATCTCCTGAATGTGCTTACAAACCTCATATCACATTAAAATAGTGCTTTCTATTGTTTTCTTTCCTGTCCCTGCATTGAATGACATTAGAGCTTTAAACAAATTAGATATTAATGGATAAATTATTTGTTGAATTTCAACATCTTTAAAATTCTCTTCATAATACAGAACACCCCCTGGAAAAGGCAATTTATTTTTCCTAATTTCTTGTCTGCTCCTCGAGTAATAGTTAAGTATTTTAAACATATTGGCAGTAACAGATCAGATAATCCCCAAAATATGCATTCAGTTTTATTACTATTTATTTTATATTGACTCCATTTCCAAGCCAAGAAACTAGAGCAAAACAAACAAAGCTATTTGTTGCAGAGGGTAAAGCCAAATAAGTTCTGTTATTCTACAACATTTGTAGATATCTTTGTCTTTCCAAACAATGCTTTTCATCCCTGAACACAGTCAGTAAGAGTTAGTGATACGTCTGCCCTTCCCTGAGTTAAGAGGACCTGGTGTGGGTTCATTTTCGATCCCATCAAAAGCATTTCCTTATTCACTGTACATCCTCCCTCTTGTAGGACTCAGAGTGTGTAAGCCTGGGTCCCAACTGCCTAAGGTGGGCCAGATCAAACACTGAGACATGGCCTGACTTCCTTTAACTTTAGGGTAAGCATCCATAGAGTAGGGGGTAAAGATAAGTTTTGGACTGTCAGCTATTCTAAGAGGTGGTTTCACATTTTATTTGCCAGACTTTTAGCACTGAATTTGGCTTTGAGCTTCCCTGGAAGTGTGTGGGATGTTTATGAAATGCCCCGGTATGCTTGTAATTTGCATTTGCCAACTCCATTTGGAAATCAATGTAAGGGTAGAGAAAAAAGGAAAGACAACCATTATGTTGTCAAATGTGCAATTACTCTTTCCCATAGTCCTTTTTTTTTCTTGAAAACGATTGTTTTTATATCAAATGATGACACAAATTTACAGGAAAACAAGAACCATCTTTGCTATGGTTTATTTCGTAGTATATTTGTAACTGATGATTCCTATCATTGTCAATGCTTCGCCAGTTTTTGCTATTCCCACAAACTCAAAACCTTAAATTTCATTTTTCTGAGACTGTCTAATATTTCTGGCTGTGCAAAAAATTTTGCCTCAATTCTTAATGCCCTCCATACATGACTTCACACTGTAGATTTAAGCCATTTCTCTTACTTCTATTTATTCTCTGACTTTTGTTATCCCACGACTGGTTTGCTATACATCCTATCAATGTACTGAATTGTACTGAATATTTCTTTAGTTCTTATCATCATCCAATCAAATGTTTACTATTCTTCAACACCTAGATCAGTGTTTTCTAGTCTTAGGAATCCTGTTTTGGATTTCCACTTACACTGATCCCTCTCTGAATTTGTGTATGTTATTTTGTCTCACAGTCTAGATAACTAGAGAACAATAACTAGAGAACAATCATCTTGTACATTTCTTGTATTCTCCAGGATATCCTGCACAACACTAGGGACAATTCATACACTGACATATTCACTTATTGGTCAGAAGTCCTATACATGTATATGTGTGTGTATAATAATTTTATATAATTATTGCTAAAAATATATTGTGTATATGTGATTTTATATCTAAAGTCTTATGATGAATAATATAAACATAGAAACATATATATATACACATAAACAATATATATAGTTGGTCCTTGAATATGATGGGTTGGAACTGAATAGGTCCACTTATATATGAATTTTTTTTCCGCCTCTGCCACCTCCAAGACAAGACCAATCCTTCTCTTCCTCTTTTTCCTCAGCCTATTCAATGTGAAGATAGCAAGGATGAAGACCTTTATGATTATCCACTTCCACTTAACAAATATTAAATATATTTTCTCTTCCTTATGATTTTCTTTGTAACATTTTCCTTTATTCTGCCTAGTTTATTATAACAATACATTGTATAGTACATATTACATACAAAATATGTCAATTGACTATGTTATTGGTAAGGTTTCTGGTCATCAACAGGATATTTGTAGCTAAGTTTTTTGAAAGACAAAGGATCAAAAGATATATGTGAATTCTCAATTACTAGAAGGGTAAGTGCTCCAAACTTTGTTATTCAAGGGTCAACTGTATATGAATAATCTACATTGTTCATAAGCCCTCCAATTGTCTTAGACTCTTTAGGCTACTATAACAAAATATTATAGACTAGGTGGCTTATAAACAAAAAAATTTCTCACAGTTCTGGTGGCTGGGAAGTCCAAGATCAAGAACCAACACATTTAGTATCTGGTAAGAATCTCCTTCATCATAGACAGTCATATTCTGACTGTGTCTTCACATGGTGGAAAGGGTGAGGGATCTCTTCATAGTCTCTCTTATAAGACCACTAACCCCATTTATGGGGGCTCCATGTCCATGACCTAATCATCTCCTGGAGATCCCACCTCCTAATAACAACTCCACCTCACCTTGTGGGTGAGGATTTCAATGTATGAATCTGGAAAGACACAGCTATACAGTCCATTGCATGAGTAATATAACGGCATGAAAAACAAGCACCTCTTCACTTTCTGTCTTATGGGCACTTATGCTCTAAGATAAAGATAACAATTTTTAAAATGTCATTGTTTTATATATTGTATGCCTATTATATGAGCTAAGCTATATATATGTACACATGGGGAGTGGTGCTCCTCACCCCGCTTTCTAAAATCAGGCAAAATAAGACCAGCAAAAAAAGAGCATAGTCCTTTGTTTTTTATAATTGAAAGTTGACTTAAATTCTAGTTCTCTTCTATCACTTATTGTCTCTGCAATCCTAAGAAAGTTGTTTAACTTCTCTGAGCCTTAGTTTTATATATATATATATATATATGAGTACACCCTCCTTTACCTGTTTCTATGTGCTTATAGCATTTGGGTCCACCTAGGATTCCCAGGGGTCTCCTCTTCCATGATAGAAAAGAGTTTTCCCTTTTTCTTTTTTTTTGAGTTGCCCAGACTGGAGTGCAGTGGCCACTCCCAGCCACCACAGCCTCGACCTGCTGGGCTCCAGGGATCCTTCCATCTCAGCCTTCCGAGTAGCCGGAACTACAGGCACGCGCTACCAAGTCCGGCTGATTTTTTGATTTATTGTAGAGAAGAGGTCTCACCAAGTTGCCCAGGCAGGTCTCGAATCCTCCGGCTCAGGCAATCCATTCACCTCAGTCTTCCCATTTTTAAAGAAAATTATTATCCTTCTTTTGCTCTTTTCTCTGACTCTAATCTCATTTCAACTTGTTTCTCCAGTTGTTTTCATTATTTCCCTAGGTGACAGGCTAGCTAATATCTGGTAGACTGATTTTTATGCTCTAGTAATAGATAGTTATGGTTTAATTTTTGTCATTCCTTCTAGAAAAATGTATGTGCTAAAAATGAGTTTCAAAAATCGTAATTTTTTTATCCTAAAGTAATGAAGTTCTAATAATAAGACTATAATGGTTACAGAAAGATTTGGGAGCCTAAGGTCTTCCAACAGGGCCTATTAAATGACATCATGTGAGCAACAGCCTGTTCAAAAGATTGAAGGACATTTGGATCCAACTCTTATTGCTTTTCTCTAATCTTTTCTCTGAAGTAAAACCAAATTGGCAGAAAGTGTAAAAACACAACCACTCCTATTTACAGCTTTCTTTTGTATTATTTTGATTATTATAGGAACCTGAAATTTGGAGACATCCATTTTTTGTGTCCTATACCAGAAATAAGTGGATGTGCTCTCAGAAAATATGATTATATATCTAAAAAATACTAAAGATTCTAAAGATTCCACAAAAAGACTCCTAGATCTGGTAAGTGACTTCAGTAACATTTCAGGATACAAAATAAGTGCTCAAATATTAGTTGCATTTCTATACCCCAACAACATTCAAGCTGAGAATCAAGTCAAGAATGCAATCCCATTTACAATAGCCACAAAAAGATAAAATAACTGGAAATAAATCTAACCAAGAAGGTGAAAGTTCTCTGCAATGAGAACTAAAAAATACTCCTGAAAGAAATCAAACATGACACAAATAAATGGAAAAAATTCCATGATAACAGATTAAAAGAATTTGTGTAGTGAAAATGTTCACACTACCCAAAGCAATCTACAGATTCAAGATAATCCCTATCAAAGCACCAGTGTGATTTTTCACAAAATTTTTTTAAAATTATAAAATGTATATGAAACAAACAAACAAAAAAGCCCAAATAGCCATAGCAACCCTAAGCAAAAAGAACAAAGATAGCTAGAGGCATCACATTACCAACTTCAAACTTTACTACAAAGCTACAGTAACCAAAATAGCATGGTACTGAAAAAAAAAAAAAAAAAAGGCATATAGACCTATAGGACAAAATAAAGAACTTAGAAATAAACCTACAGCCAACTGATTTTTGACAAACTTGACCAAAATAAATATTGGACAAAGGACACCATATTCCGTAAACAGTGCTTGGAGAGGTGGCTAAACATATGAGAAAGAATGAAACTGGACTTCCATCTCTTGCCATATGCAAAAATTGACTTCAGATGGTTTTAAAACTTAAATATAAGACGCAAACTATAAAAATCCTAGAAGGAACCCTGGGAAACTTTCTTCTTGACACTGGTCTAAGCAATGAATTCATGACTAAGTTCTCAAAAACAAATGCAGAAAAAACAAAAATTGGCAAGTAGGACTTAATTAAACCAAAGAGCTTATGCACAGAAAAAAAAATTGTTTTAAAAACCTGTCAACAGAGTAAATAGAAAACCTACAGAATGGGGAAGATATTTGTAAACTATGTGTCTGATAAAGGTCTTAAGTAAGGAACTTAAGCAAATCAAAAAGAATAACACAAATAACCTCATTAAAAAGTGGGCAAAGGGATTCTTGACCGGATTGACTGAAAAAGGAGAGAAAGTTCAAATAAACACAATTAGAAATGCAAAAGGAAAAGTCAAAACTGACCCCAAAGAAATTCAAAAGATTATCAGAGATTACTACAAAAGCCTGTATGCAAATAAGCTTGAAACCCTAAAGAAAATGGAGAACATTCCGACCTCACACAATCTCCCGAGACTGAAACAAGAAGAAATTAGAAATCTAAACAGACCAGTAACAGTCCAGGGAATCGACTCAGTCATAAGAAATCTCCCCACTAAAAAAAGTCCCAGACTAGATGGTTTCCCAGCTGAATTCTACAAGACATACAAGGAGAAGCTGATACCAATCTTATTAAAAGTAATCCAGCAATTGAGAATGATGGAATTCTCCCCAATTCACTTTATGAAGCTAACATCATATTGATACTAAAACCTGGCAAAGACTCAACAAAGAAAGAGAATTAAAGGCCAACCTCCTTGATGAACACAGATCCAAAAATTCTCAACAAGATTTTAGCAGATTGGATCCAACAACACATTTCAAGGATCATTCACCATGACATCATTCCTGGGATGCAGGACTGGTTCAACATTCACAAGACCATACATGTAATTTAGTACATTAACAGATTTAAAAACAAAAACCACATTATTATATTACTACATACAGAAAAAACATTTGACAAAATCCAGCATTCCTTCTTCATTAAAACACTTGAGCACCTAGATATAGAAGGAACATGCCTTAAAACAATAAGAGCTGTCTATTTGAGCCACAGTCAACAATTTGCTCAATGGGCAAAAGTTGGAAGCATTTTCTCTAAGAATGGGCACAAGACAATGATGCCAGTCTCACCCCTCCTGTTCAAGTGCTAGAAGTCCTAGTCAGAGCAATCAGGCTTGAGAAGGAAATCAGGGGTATCCAACTGGAAAAGAGGAAGTTAAGGTGTCCCTTTTTGCAAACAATTTGATTCTGTGCCTTGAAAACCCAAAAGAGTTCATAAAAAGCCTGCTCACACTGATAAATGACTTTGTAACATTTTGGGGTACCAAATCAAAGTGCAAAAGAGAGTTTCATTTCTTTACACCAGCAAAGCAGGCAGAGAACCAAATAAAACCCACAATTCCATTCACAGTAGCCACACACACAAAAATGAAATAACTTGACATCCACCTACTCAGAGAAATGAAAGACTTTTACAGTGAAAACTATGAAACACTGCTCAAAGAAATCAAGGATGACATAAACAAATGAAAAGCATTCCTTACTCATGGATTGGAATAATCAACACTGTCAAAATGTCCATCCTACCCAAGGCAATCTACAGAGTCAATGCAATACCCATCCAATTACCAACATCATTCTTCTCAGACCTGGAAAAGGTGATACAGAAATTCATATGGAAACAAAAAAGAGCACAAATAGCCTAAACAATCTTCAGTCAAAGGAACAAAGCAGGAGGTATCACATTTGCTGACTTTCAGCTTTATTACAAGGCTGCAGTAACTAAAACAGTCTGATATTGGTACAAGAATAGGCATACAGACCAATGGAACAGGAAAGAAGCAAAACCCCAGTCTCTCAACTAACACATCTTTGACAAAGCTACTAATAACAATCACTGGGAAAAGAAGGCCATATTTACCAAATGATGCTGGAAAAACTGGCTGATCACATACAGAAGAATAAACTAGAACCCTATCTGTCACTATACACAAAAATCAACGCTAAATACATGAATAAATTTAAAATCTTAAACTATTAGAATTTTAGAAGAAAACATAGGAAACACACTTATGCACATCAAAATAGGCAATGAATTCTTGACAAAGTCCACAAAAGTGAATGCCATAAAAACTAAGGTAGACAATGGAATCTTATCAAACTGAAAAGTTTTTGCATAGCAGAAGAGAACATCAAGAGAATAAAAAGACAACCCACAGAATGGGGAAAAAAATATTTTCAAATTTATGCATCTGACAGAGGTCTAACAACCAGGATCTACAAGGAACTCAGATTAAGTGAAAGGAAAAAACAAACAATCCTATTAAAAATTGGCAAAGGACATGAACAGACATTTCTCAAAATAAGACATACAAGCAGCCAACAGACGCATAAAAAATGCTCAGCCTCATAATTATCAGAGAAATGCTGATGGTTGTCATTACTAAGTCAAAAAACAGCAGATGCTGGTGTAGGTGCCAAGAAAAGGGAAAGCCTCTACACTGTTGGTGGGAGTGTAAGCTAGTTCAGCCTCTATGGAAAGCAGTGTGGTGATTCCTGAAAGAACTAAAAATTGACCTTCAAATGATCCAGCAATCCCTTTCCCGGGAATATACCCAGAGGATCATAAATCATTCTACAAAAAAGATACCTACACATGCATGTTTATTGCTGCACTATTCACACTAGGAAAAACATGGAACCCACATTACTTCTCATCAAAAGTGGACTGTATAAAGAAAATGAGATATGCATATATGATGGAGTATTACGTGGCCATAAAGAAAAACAGAATCATGGGCCTTGAAACAAATTATATGGAGTTAGAGACCATCATACTAAGTGATCTAACACAGAAACAAACAACTGAATATTGAGTGTTTTCACTCATAACAGAATCCTGAACAACAGTCACATGAGCACAAGGGAAGGATCAGCAGTCCTGGTATGCTGCTAGGAGAGGAAGGGAGGGTGGGGAGCACATGACAACACAAAGGGTATCTGGTCTGCTACCAGGGGGAGTGAGGGCCAGTGGAAGCCCTAACATCACCTGCATGTAGCCTATTTATGTAGTTAATTCTTACTTGTACTCCACATCTCTATAATAAAAGTGGGCAAAGGACATCAAAAGAAGACATACGTGTGACTAACAAATGTGAAAAAAATGCTTAACAGCAGTAGTCATCAGAAAAATGCAAATAAAAACCACAATAAGATACCATCTCACATCAGTCAAAATGGTATCAATAATGTCAAATAAAAAAGATATTGAAAGGGTTGTGGTTGTAAAAGAAAGAGAACATTCATACTCTGCTGATAAGAGTGAAAATTAGTTCAGCTCTTGTGGAGAAAAGTTTGGAGATTTCTCATAGAACTAAAAATGAAATTGCCACTCAACCCAACAATCTCATTGCTGGGTATATTTTCAAAAGAACATAAACCATTCTACCAAAAAAAATCTGCATTCATATGTTTATTGCAGCATTATTCACAAAAACATGGAACCAACCTGGGTGCCTATTTATAGCAGACTAAAGAAAGAAAATGTGGTACACATATATCATGAAATACTAGGCAGCCATAGGAAAGAATGAAATTATGTCATTTGCAACAACATGGATGCAAATGGAGGCTGTTATTGTAAGCAAATCAATGCAGTTACAGTAAACCAAATGCTACATATTTTCACTTATATGTGGGAGTTAAACACTGAGTACATGTGAACATGAAGATGAGAACAACAGACACTGGGGAATCCTAAAGGCAGGAGAAATGGAGGATAACAAAAGTTGAAAAACTACCTATTGGGTACCATGTTCACCATTTGGGTGATGGGTTCAATAGGTAGTCAAGCAACATAATCCAAGCAATATGCCCATGTAACAAACTGCACATGTGCCTCCTGAATTTATAATTTAAAAAATACATAATTAAAAATTAATTTGTGCTAAGGTCAAAATTACTTGGCATTTTGTATCGAGAAAATTACTTTGATCATCATATAAAAAATCAATTATGATTAGAATAGCAAACAAAAATAAACATTATCAGACTCCAGAGTCTGAAGATTCTCATATTATGTTAATTTCTGTGATTTTAATTTGCTAAGCAATAGCATCTGATTTTCTTTGTACCTCAGATTTTAGAATGTATGGTGCTAGCTAGGACAAATCAAATATCTTTTACCACAGATATAATTTAATTAGATCTCTATTGTGCATTAGGTGCTCATTCCTCCTCATATTTATTTGATAAGTATGAACACCTTTGCCTTTGGAAAGTATGTACCCCGAGTTATCATTAAGGAAATGCAGAGTGCCCTGCTGTGGCTTACTGGGTCAGATCAGAGATTGAAGGGTCCCTGATGGCTGCAAGATCTCACAGCATGCAAGTCTGTTGCTAGGAGACCATATTGATCTTTTCTAGCCCCTTTGCAGATGACCCAACTACTTTTCAGTAATTGACTGCCATCATTTTACAGCAGTAGGTAGGTAGAAGCTTTGCCTTGTCTTCAATGTTTATTAAACTAAAACAACTAATCATTTAAACATAAAATGCCTTATGGAACTTTGTTTTTACACTTATAGCATCCCATTATTAAAAATGCTTTCTCATTTAGCGTAACTAAATGTGAATATGGTTAAATGGATATATACTCTTCTGCCTTCTTTTAAGCACATTATGATTATCAAAACCAGTTTGCTTACATTAATCAAAGTCAATTCATGCCTTACTGATTAAAACCAATTTATTTGCATCTGCCATATCCAATTCTTTGTCCTAGGCACAAAGTTCCAACTAGAATAGCCTTTCTCAAGATGATTCTGTTTCAAACATTAAACCATTTTATTAATGAAAAACAGTAGAAGACATATTACATCACCAGGCTTTGAGGTCTGGCTCCCAGAGGTCAATTTGTACACTGCAGTCAATGACTTGACAGCTAGTCCAATGAGAATACTGACTACCTCCAACCCCTTTGTGGTCCAGGTGGAGGAGTTCACTAAATCACAACACTGTGCTAATCAGTCAAGTGGAAGCTTTTGCACAAGTCAGTTTTTCTGATTATATTTCCCAATAATTAAATATCTGATATAGATATTGGTCTGTCTTATATTTTAGGGAAGATTAAAAAGAATCTTTGAAAACAACAGCTTTCGGCAACCCCTTCGGGTCCCCTCCCACTGTGGAGTTTTCTGTCCTTTCAATAAATCCTGCTTTCAAAAAAAGAGAAAAAAGAAAAGAACAGCTTTCTATTAGGTATGTGGAAAACTCTATTTAAATAGATACCTCAGCAGAATTTACCCAGCCCACCTTGTCTGGGAGAGGTCTTTTACAATTCCAGCATCATATAAACTTTGACTTCTTTGAGGTTTCTGGAAAAAATGGAGATGTGATAGGAGCTTTCATAAAAATAATGATAATACACACTGGATGCTTATTTTGTAGCAGACATTAATCTCAGCAATGATATACATAGATAGATAGATAGATAGATAGATAGATAGATAGATAGATAGATAGATAGAATGATAGAGAGATAATAAAATAATATAGCTATTACTTTACTTATCCATCACAACAACCATAGAAGGTAGGTATTATTATTTTAAATCAGGTGAGAAAATTGAGGCACAGATGTTTTAAATGATTTGTCAAGTTCTGTGTAACTAGAAAGGGGTAGATAGAGTCAGGATTTAACTCCAGGCCTGCAGTGTGAAGGCAGAGCCAGAACTCCTAACTGCTATCAAGCCACACCCTACTGGGATGGTGACTCATATCTGTCTGGACCTGATCCTAGAGCTCAAATAGTTTTTATTAAAGCTTCTGTGTAATAATCAGAGAACTCCAGAGATTGTCGCCACTTTGATTCACCTCACCATTTTTCCCTGGATCCGTTACTGACAGCAGCCTCCACTTTTTGCTAAACTCAAAATACAGGTCTGAGGACTGAATTAGGGCAGCAACACTCTGCCCACCAGACTTTCCTGGGCAAGGCAGGAACTGGTTTCAAATCACTGCTGTACAGCAGGATTGTCATATTTCTTACACTGTACGAATGGTGTGTATCCTGACTTACATTTCCACATTCCTGTTAATTTATATGTTATAATTCAGTTACAGTCATCTCACCTTCCTAAATGTCCTTTAATCCTCACCTGTAAAAAATGTAGAAATGATTAACATCTGTAAGGCATGAAGAAAGATGCTGGGAATTAGATAGCATTTCATTTCTGGAGATTAGACCATAAGGAGCATACTCCTAAGCATTTAATTCACTTTCAAACTTTGACAATGTAATTTGATGCTATAAAAGCTAATCCACATGCTAATAAAATGATTTTTTTTTCCTTTTCAAGCCTCTGAAACATTGTCTGTTTGAAACCCAGGGCAACATTAACAATTTTAAATATTTTTAAATTCACTTTTCTTTTGATCCACCTTTGTGCTACACCATAGAAAAATAATACCATAGAAAAAGTAATACCATAGAAAAATTTTAGTTTGTTCAGTAAATAATTTAAACTACATAAAATATGTAAGCATCATACAATCAAAGGGACAATGTAAGGATATCTAGAGTCCAGTCTTAAGTATGGAATCTGATGGCTACATAATCTTGAGAAAATAATTTAATGCCCTTATACTTTACATTATTCATGAATAAAATGGAAAAACGTGGGAGCTTGAAGTCCTTAAACTCCATTCCAGTTCAAATAACTTATAAATTCTTCTATATCTCTAGGGTAAGGGCATGAGCTCAGTAAACATTTATATGGAAGAAACTAAATTAAGGCAAGTAGTTTTTAATACATTTTTATTTTAGAATAACTTTAAATTTATAGAACTATTACAAATATAATACAGAGAGTTCCCATTTATCTTATACCTAATTTTCCCTATTACTAACATTTTAAATTAGTATGATACATTTGTCACAGTTAATGAGCCAATATTGACTCAGTGTTATTAACTAAAGACTGTGCTTTATTCAGATTTCCTTTCTTTTAACCTAATGTCCTTTTTCTGTTCTAGGATCTCATCCAGGATAGCATATTACATTTAGTCGTCATGTCTCCTTAGGTTCTCTTAGCTATGACAGTTTCTCTCACTTTGTTTAATGACATTGAAATCTTGAAGAGTACTGGTTCCCTATAAGAGATATTATGTGACTCTCCCTCAATTGATATTTGTCTGATTTTTTACATGATTAGACTGAGATTATGAGCTTTGGAATTGAAGAGCACAGAGGTAAAGTGCCATTCTCATCATACCCTTTCAAGGGTATATACTATAAATATGATGTATGACTATTGATGCTGACCTTCCTCACCTGACCGAGATAATGAGACTTGCACTTCTTTTCATTAAGAAATGATTTTATGTCTTCTCTATGTCAGGTAGCAGGCTAGATGTTGAACAAATAATGATCCCTACTAGCATTGAGTATGCAGTAAAATGAGGAAATTTAACGAAATAATTTTACAAATGATTGTGTCTGTATCAATATCTACATCTAAAACAAGAACACCTAATTTAAATCGGTGGGTCCAGAAAAGCCTTTCTGGGAAATGCCATTTAGGTGGAAACAGAAATCATGAGTACAAGGCCAGATAAAGAGATATGCAGAGAGAATTTAAGATAGAGAGGATTGCATATCTAAACACCCTACTGGGTGGATTAGAAAAGAGAGGGAAGCTGGAAACAACCTGAAATGATGAAATGAAGCTGGAGAGTGACCAAGAAAGCCTTAATATTCCCTTAACTTTGATTAAACTTTAGACAAATGTCTTTCTGACTCCAGACACGTGATCTCCCTTTTCTTAGAACATTCACTTTAGAAAACTTGCAATTGTGAATCCTTTTTTGGTTTAGATTCTTTGAAATGTAAATCTTCTGCCTGGCTCAGTGGCTCAGTCTATAATTCTAGCACCTTGGGAGGCTGAGTTGAGTGGATTGCCTGAGCCCGCGGGTTCGAGACCCCCCTGGGCAACTTGGTGAGACCTCATCTCTACAATAAACAAAAAAATTAGCCGGGCATGGTAGCACGCACCT
This sequence comes from Carlito syrichta, assembly GCF_000164805.1. NCBI lineage: Eukaryota > Metazoa > Chordata > Mammalia > Primates > Tarsiidae > Carlito > Carlito syrichta. The sequence continues at coordinate 182,874 of NW_007247416.1, forward strand.
GTAGTTTTGGCTACTTGGAAGGCAGAAGGATCACCGGAGCCCAGCAGTTTGAGGCTGCAGTGGCCAGAAGAGTGCCACTACACTCCAGTCTGGGTGACAGAGTGAGACTTCAACTCAAAAAAAAAAAAAAAAAAGAAAGAAAGAAAGGTAAATCTTCTATAAACCAGAAATTTTTTTCTCAAGGACACGGGAGCCATCTCTTTTTAATGTAATCATAGAAGGAGATCATTCCCCTAGGCAGTCTCCTTGAGAGACTAGAAACCTAATTTCAATAGGGACTATTACCAAACACAGATGGCCTAATCACATTAACCAATTTCTCTAATGTTCTTCAGTACTTTTCCACTAGCTCACCCCAGTACTTAAAACTCTCCCACCTTTTGCTTCAACCGAGTTTATTTCAATCTCTCTCCCCATTGCAATATCATTGAATAAAGTCTTCCTTGTCCATTTAACTGGTCTAGTGCAAGTTTTCTTCTATGAGGGTTAGGCAAGGGTCGAACTCTTTAAGATTTCATAGGCAAGTTCTGGTAAGATGGCAACGGCATAGGTGAAATTGTGAGATTCTCCAAACATGAGTTCCCAAAAAGACTCTTGCTTTCCTCCCCCCACCCCCCTGTCCACCAGCAGCTGCACTGGTCCAAGGCCTGGAGACCCTCGGCCCCACGCAAGGCCAGCTATTGCAGTCCCTGGCTGCTGCTGCTCCACTATAGGCATCCCCAGCCAGGGCCATGCAGAAATCCCAGCTCCCTCTCCAGCTATATCATCTTACCCGGCACCAAGCTGCTGCCTGTGGAGGTCCTTGGATACTGCCTTGTGGAGATCTGGGTTCCCTTGCTGGCTACACTTATCTGCCCAGCACACAGCTGCTGCCAGCTCCCTCCCTGACTGGACTCCCAGCCCAGCACCCAGTGCTTGCTCCTCAGAGTTCCAGCTCCCCATCTGGGTTCTTGGCCCCCACCCATCCCTATTTCAAGCCGCCATCACCAGGGAGGCTCTAGGCACCGCCCCTCAGAGATACCACCTCCACTCCTGGCTGAAGTGCCCTATTTGGGCCCCAAAGCTGCTGTCACCACTCACCACCTGCCCTTTGGAACTCTGGTCCCATTCTGGTTGAGGCACCCAGTGTGGGACCCCATGGTTTTGTCAGAGAACAAGTATATCTTAAGGAGGTGCTGATCAGCCGCTCTCAACTCTCAGCTCCAGAAGAGGGAATTCCCACCTCCCTCCTCCACCCCAGGCCGCTAGTGGCACACCAGATCCAGCACCCAGCTGTGCCGCTGATCCCCAGTGCCTGACACACCACCACAGCCCATCATAGTCAATCGCCCACGAACCCAGATGAGTGGAGAGAAAGGATGGGTGGAGAGAAAGGAATCACCAAAGAGGAGCTGCCTACCTCAGTCATTTTGCAGGCAGAGATTTGCATTGCCCCTCCCACCTATGAGCAGCCTCCACCTTGGTTTCTAAGGTAACGTCGCAAAACAGGAGACAAAAGCAACCCCCATGCTGAATCAGAGACAGGCAACTCAGCATGACAGACCTCTCAGGCAGCAAGCTAAGGAATTAACCAAAGCTGTGAGTAAATCTATCTGCCCTTAATGAAAGCAAATGGGAGTGGCAGAGCTGAAGAGACTTTAGACACTCAGGAAAGATTCCAGAGTCAGTCTGATTTCTTATTTTGATTTTTGATTTTATCATTTTGACTGTTTTGCTCACTTTTGTTTGCTTTTTGATTTAGACTACCTGTTTGTGTTAGGGAAAAATGCATCAAAAGGCATGATTTTATTGAACTGTCTTTGTGTGGTTACCAGTATGCTTTAGGGAATTTTGTTTGTGTGTCTGTTTTTCACTCTTCTCTGGCCTTGTGTCTCTTTTTCCACCCACTAGTTGTTATGTATGTCTGTTTTCCCTGTCACTCTTCCCTATTTCTAACTTCCTCTTGACCCCCCCTTCTTCCATTACTTCCCTTTTTCATGCCTCCTTTTGTTCCAAGGACCAAACCTACACCCCACTGCACAGATAGATTGTAAGGCAGGGGGAAATAGGTTCCAGTAGGCCCATACACCTGTTGGTGGATACTGGGATCAGCAGATAGATTCTGAATCACAGCTTCCCCATCAATTAAACCTCAAAACTGCAAAAAGTACAGCCCCCAGCCCACACTCCAGCCTCAAAAGTGAACAAAGCCAGAGGACCCTCATAAGGAAGAATAGGAGATTGAACAAATGAAGTAAAAGCAACACCACCTTCCCTGAAAAACAGGATTCAAGAAGTGGAGGGAAAGGAGGAGAGAGAGAAAATCTACACAAATGAAGAAAAACCAAAAGAAGAATATGGGTCTCTCCCAGACCTCTGGGAGGGCAGACACTGAGAAAACTGACTTCAGAATACAAACAACAAAGAGCCCCCAGAATGACTGGTCTCAAACTACAAACCTAGAAATCAAGACATTAATGGAGAGATTAAAAAGAATTGAGGAGAGACAAGAAGAAACTAGGAAGGAGTTGATAACTGAGATAACAGTAATAAAGAATACTGTGAATGAAATAAATAACAAACTGATAAACATGGAAAGCAGAATTAGCCAAGCAGAAGAAAGAATCTCAGAGCTTGAGGACCAAAATATAGAACTAACCCAAACTGTCGAAAACATAGAAAAGAAGCATAAAAAGAGAGAACAAAACCTTCAAGAGATGAGAAATTACTTCAAGAGAAAAAACCTTAGAGTAATTGGCCTTTCTGAAATAAAAAGAGAAACAGAGTCCACCATGGAACAACATTCCATGAGATTATTGAAGAAAACTTCCCTCATCTCATCAGTGAGGGAACAGAAAGAGAAACAGAGGCCACCTTGAAACAAACATTCCATGAGATTATTGAAGAAAACTTCCCTCATCTCATCAGTGCTGCAAAAATTCAAACACAAGAGATTAAGAGAATCCCTGTAAGACAACAAAGAGAAGACCAACTCCTAGACACATAATAATTTGCTTAAGCAAAGTAGGGTATAAAAGAAAAAGTCCTAAAGGCAGCAAGAGAAAAAGGCCAGATCACCTACCATGGAAGACCAATTAAAATAGCAGCAGATTTATCTACAGAAACCCTGCAGGCTAGGAAGGCTTGGAGCCCTATCTTCAAAGTTCGAAAAGATAAACAATTTCAACCAAGAATAACCTACTCAGCCAAGCTAAGCTTCATCAGTGAGGGAGAATTAAAATCTTTCCCAGATATCCAATCCCTAAGAACTTACACTGCCACCAGACCACCTCTACAAGAAACACTTAAGAAAGTACTAAACACAGAAAAAAAGGAAAAAAGAACAAAAGTGTTCTTCACAAGAGCACAGGAAAAAGAGTAAAACACACACAAAACAACCCCAAAACCAAAAGAGAGACAACAAACAAAGAGGAACAACAACAACAACTCTATAAGAACTTATGATAGGGACCAACTCTCACATTTCAATAATTAGCCTAAATGTGAATGCACTAAATGCACCACTGAAAAGACATAGAATGTGGCAAAATGGATAAAATATCACCAGGCAACAACATATTGCCCTTAAGAGACCCATCTCACTAGAAAGGACACTCACAGACTCAAAGCAAGAGAATGGGAAACAAATTTTCAGGCTAACAGAACACAAAAGAAAGGAGGAGTTGCAATCCTAATCTCAGACAAAATACCACTTAAGCTATCAAAATTAAAAAAGATACAGAAGGCCACCACATAATGATAAAATGTTCACTCCACCAACAAGAAATATCTGTCCTAAACATATATGAACCCAACATAGGAGAGCCAACTTCCATAAAGTATATTCTAGGAAAACTCAAGAAAGATAAGCCAGGCTCAGTGGCTCAGCCTGTAATCTCATGCCTTTGGTTGGCTGAGGTGAGTGAATTGCCTGAGCCCATGGGTTCAAGACCTGCCTTGGCAACTTGGCGAGACTTCATCTCTACAATAAATCAAAAAACAGCCGGGCGTGGTAGCGCATGCCTGTAATTCCGGCTACTCGGAAGGCTGAGGCGGAGGGATTGCTGGAGCCCAGCAGGTCAAGGCTGCGGTGGCTAGAAGTGGCCACTACACTCCAGGCTGAGGCGGAGGGATTGCTGGAGCCCAGCAGGTCAAGGCTGCGGTGGCTAGAAGTGGCCACTACACTCCAGTCTGAGACTCCCATTCAAAAAAAAAAAGAAAGATAATACCCTGAAGAACTCAGATCACTCTATAAAAAAGATACCTGCACACGTATGTTTATCACAGCATTGTTCACAATGGCAAGAACCTGGAACCAACATTGCTGTCCATCAAAGAGGACTGGATCAAAAAATTGTAGTACATATACATGATGGAATACAATGCAGCCATAAAAAAAAACAAAATCATGAATTTTGCAGCAAGCTGGATGGAACTAGAGTCTATAATACTGAGTGATCTTTCACAGCAACAAAGATGTGAGTATCACATGTTCTCACTCATAAGTGGACCTTGAACATCTGTTGTAATACTGTAAGAAAAGGATCAACAGTGGTGGGAATCTATTGGGGGGGGGACAGGGGAGGGCAAGGGTGGTGGGATTAATGGTAGTCAATATCTGTCTGGGGACAAGAGGGACACCCCTTATCAGCAAGGGTGTCTGAACGATGCATATTTGCACAACTAACCATTAACTGTACCCCACAATCTTAAAATAAAATATATGTTAAAAAAAAAAGAAAGATATTGACTCTAACACCATCATAATTAGGGAATTTAATACCCCACTCACAACCCTTGACACATCATCAGGACAAAAATTCAGCAATGAGTTTCAGAACCTCAATGTGACTCTTGACCAAATAGACTTAATTGATACCTACATAACACTCCACCCCGCCCCACAGAATATACGTTCTGCTAATCACCGAATGGAACATACTCTAAGATCAACCACATACTTGGCCATAAATCAAGCATAAACACATTTCAAAAGATCAAAATTTTGTCATGCACCTTCTCGGACCACAGTGGAATAAAAATAAACATCAATACCAAAAAGCTTCCCTCCAAACCCACAAAGACATGGACACTCAATAGCCTGATGCTAAGCAACTCCTGGGTCAACAATGAAATCAAAACAGAGATTAAAAGATACCTGGAAACAAATGAAAATGAAGAGATATCTTACCAAAATCTCTTGGATGCCATGAAACTGGTAGCAAGAGGGGAATTAATATCTCTACAAACCCACATGAAGAAAATGGAAGGTTCACAAATTAACAGCCTAACAAGTCACCTTAGGAAGGTGGAAAAGCAAGACCACCAAAACCCTAACTTCAGCAAAAGAATCCAGATCATCAAAAAAAATCCCAAATCTGGGACATAGAAGACAAAAAGATAATACAAAAATTCAATGAAACAAAAAACTGGTTCCTTGAAAGGATAAACAAGATCAATGGTCCCTTAGCTAGACTGACCAAGAAAAAGAGAAAAAGCCCAAATAAATACAATCAGAAACACAAAAGATGAAGTTACATCTGACCCCGAAGAAATACAAAAGATTATTAGAGACTACTATGTATCCTTGTATGGAAACAAACAGAAAAACCTTAAGGAAATGGAAGACTTTCTGAAATCACACAACCCACCTGGTTAAACAAGAAGAAATTGAGACCCTAAATAGACCAATAACAATCAAGGAAATTGACTATGTAATAAGAAAACTACCTACAAAAAAAAAAAAAAAGCCCTGGACTAGATGGCTTTCCAGCAGAATTCTATAAGACATTTAAGGAGGAGCTAATACCAATCCTACTGAAAGTATTCCAGGTGATTGAGAAAGATGGAACCCTCCCCAAATCATTTTATGAAGTTAAAATCACATTGATACCCAAGCCAGGTAAAAACCCAACAAAAAAAGAGAACTACAGGCCAATATCTTTGATGAACATAGATGCCAAAATTCTCAACAAGATCCTAGCAAACCGAATTCAACAACACATCTCAAAAATCATCCATCATGACCAAGTAGGCTTCATCTCTGAGACGCAAGGCTGGTTCAACATTCACAAGACAATAAAAGTAATTAAATACATCAACAGATGTCAGAACAAAAACCACATGATTATATCATTAGATGCAGAAAAAGCTTTTGATAAAATCCAGCACTCCTTCCTGATAAAAACCCTCGAACATCTAGGCATACAGGGAACATACCTCAAAATAGTAAAAGACATCCACGAGAAACCCACAGCTAGCATACTCCTAAGCAGACAAATTGAAACCATTTCCCCTGAAAACTGGAACAAGACAAAGATGCCCACTCTCTCCCCTCCTGTTCAATATAGTATTGGAAGTCCTGGCTAGAGCAATCAGAAA